>NW_005179337.1:0-61296 GCF_000350225.1 Chondrus crispus
AGCGGGAGGAGCGGGCACTTGCGTTCTTCCGTATCCGCGTCCTGAGCAGACACAAGTCGTCACAAAACAATACTACGTATATATTTATATATTGCGTATGTTATGGTTAGCAACATAGTGGATTGACGGACACTCGAATGGCTGTTCCACCCCTTCTCTTAGATAAATTAAAATTGGCGAGAGCCTAACCGAGACAGGACAGAGAAGAGAAAATAGGTGTTTTTTGAAACAGTGGGGGAGAAGGGAGAAGTCTTTTTTCACGGGTATAACGCGATAAAAGGTATTTCGCACCAGTGCGCGGAGTAATAGAAAGGGTGAGTCTTTGTCTGATAAAGATCGCGTCCAGGCGCGTAGTGTAGATGCTCACGTTGCAATAGCTGTATCTAAGTCTATTGTGTGTATATTTAGCCCTCGTACGTGGCGTGGTAGTTAAATTAAATGGGTTGGGCTGTCGATTCTGAAGCGAAAGATGGCGGTGGACCTCCATCCTGACTCTAGATGAGCAAGTGCCACATAGAGATGGAGACTCGATCGCTGTCTGCAAAGAGATTCCGTCTTCTTCCTTGAGTGATGCCGAATAAAAAGTTGCCGGCTGATTTGTCAGCTGTTGGTCGGGTTCCTAAGCAGACTTCACTCTATTGTCTGGGGATCTGATGACGGATGATGAAAGTAGTGGAGATCTGCGGTAACGACCTGTTGTACCACCGGGTGCTGCAAGGCATGAGTCTTGAGGTGTTCTGTAAAGGTAGTCTCATGTTTCAGGTTTGTAAGAGAGGTGACGGACCGCAAGGACAGACTGTCCGTATCACAGTCTGTCCACAACAGTATTTAGGAGACGCGACGGCGACGACGAGTAAAGACAACCCCATGAGGATTACGATTCATCAAGAGGGAGCAATAATGTCACGGGAAGTAATGGAGGCAATTTCGGATATCATTTTCCTACAGAGTAAAGTCTGGATAAGCTGCGTACCTGATATGATGAACTGTCTCGGTACAGAGAACCGAAGGACTATGAGGGAGGCGCCACCCCGCTTTTTGGTCCAGAATCGACGTATTCGTATTTCTAAGGTGAACCAGACTCTATAGAATGAACTACGCGATACCATGAACATAAAAAACATGAAAACCCCAGAGTTTACTTTATCGAGGCCGAAATGCACACAAGAAACGAACCATCAACGACTACAGAAGCTATCCATACGTCTTTGCCTCAGATTCCAACGCTGAAGCCTCCTTACGCGGCTTTGTTCCTCATACAGAAGTGACTTGAGGCTCGACGGCAGCCCCGATTGAACTAGATTCGCGTCCGTCATAATACAACTGAGTTCGTTAGATAGAGCTTCTAATGCTCCGCGATACCGAGCAAGCGACGGTTTGCGTCCTGTCCGGTCTTTCGCTGGCACAGTAGAGCGATCGTCCTCACTATCTGAATCACCGTTAAATTGATCTTGCTCAATGCCAGTAAATGCCCCAAAATCCCCTAATCCAAGATCAATGGCTTGACCGAGAACTGACTCTTCTGATATAGACTCTACCACAGGGAGACTACCTTCTGCAACCATCAAGCGATCGACGCTCTCCATATAAATGTTTCTAACAACGCCATTCAAATGTAACTCTGTCAGTTCGCCCATTAGCATAGTCATATCCTCTTGCTCCACCGTTGAGCAAACATCAGGGCAGTTGTCTGGCATGCCAGCCTCACAGCTAGGTTTTGCTAAAACATACAATTCGCCTCGACAATGTGCCATTTCAGCTTCTTTTTCGCATTGCTCACGTGCGAGTCGGGAAGTAAATGGGAGTGGAGCTCTAATTGCCGCTTTGACGTATCTTTTTCGCTCGTTCTTGCGTGTGAGTATATTTTCTATTAAAAAAGGAGGAAGAATGTCGGTCTTAATCCAGGAGTTCAGTATGACACTCTCAGGAACAAGATCCCATGCCCTGGCCATCAACAAAACATCATCATACACAGTGCAAGCCTTGAGAACATTAAACGTTGTCGTGCAGACGGCTCTTTCAAGAGTTGCTCCTCAATCGAGTCCAATATATGTCGCACCACAAGCCGACGAAAATGACACTTGAATGAACGACCTACTGCGGCATCTACGGGCTGCAAGTGGGAGGTTAGGTTAGGAGGTAGAAAACAACAATTAAAATTGGCAAATCCACTGTAGCCTACGTTGTGGGCGGAGCAGTTGTTCGACGATGTCGATGAATGTTTGCCGTGAAACCCGGCAAACTTGTCAAACCCCTGTACAATGTTGCTCCAAATTTGTTTTGTGTTCCACGCGTTGGTTTGGGACATGTAATAGACGTTACAACGTCTAGGACCATTGAAATGACTGGGAAAGCTTCTTGGGCGATGTGATTTTCCGATAATAGTCAAAGGCGCCTTCGAGCCATCCGCGCAGACCGTCAGAACAGCAGTTAGACGATCATTCATCCTTTCATAGGGAGTCGCATTCTGCGAAATCGACCGACTTGGCAGAGATCTGAACAGAACAGCAACCTCATCTGTGTTCATAATGCATGACAGGGGGTAGTGAGCGGCTTTCTTTTTCATCTTATGACGGGCCTCTGACACAAGTTCAGGATTAAAATGCATAGCGTTTCCGGCTCCCTTGCGGCTTGTAAATCCATGGCGGGAAACGTAGCGAGTGCAACAGCCGTGGCTTCCACGAACGTTTTGCAAGTGTCTTGCATGGAAAAACGTTTATCTTTCTTTTCGACATCGTTTATCAATGCGGCTCGTCCGGTAAGCCGGCAACCCTCGTGTCCCGTATGTGCAATGCTTTTTCTCGAACAATACTCTCTCCAAGCGGTGATTCGTTTCGCAAATACTGAGTTACGTCATTAATATAAACTGTCAACGTCTTCTCAAGCTCCGGGTGTGATCCTGTCGTTATTCGTTTTTTGCACATGACTGGGTTCATACATTCATCACCAAAGATTTTATGTGCCTGCCTCACACACCCTGTGACTGAACTTTTCATAACCCCAAATTTGGCCGCAATGTCTTTCTGTGTCAATGGCTTTTGAGTCTCTTCATTCATTAATGGAGCTTCGCGAGTGCTGATGCTATGAAAGCCTAGCATCCTCAGAGCAGTTTGCTTACCAGAGAGGGCCACCGGCTTCGGTTTCTTAGAGGTATGTGTCGGTTGCAGCATCACTGCTTGCGCAGCAGTGTGTGCTTGCTGGGCTGCATCTAGCGCAACGGATGTCGCCCGAAACACAGCTCCATGGATGTTCTCCATGATAGATGTGGCAGAATTAAAAGAAAAGGAAGGCTGAATCACGATGTGAAGTGGTCCAGATATGGAATGGCGCCCGTCGACGTTGCCCGTCAATGGACAGAGTCAAGGAAAGTGACGTTGTGTTCCTTACTGTACCCGTAAAACGAGTACACGTGTACACGAGCAGTTCCGCCGCCGTGAAGTGCCTCGGTAAGGCGAACTCAATGGGCTGCTCGGAAGCGCCACATTTCGGTTTACGATATGGAGACTTTACTCTGTAGTAGGGTAGGGTACAGTACACGCTTCTCGAGCTGTTGAAATGTCAACGTTGAAGTGCGTCATAATAAAGTTTCCGAAAAGCTTTGGAACATATTTGCCAGGGCCATCGTATTAGTCTCATGTATCTGTTGTGCTTGTCGACATCTGCTCAACTGTCGCAAACACATTTCACTCACTTTGCGCTTCCACAGGAGTCACTGGGCTCAGGCTGGAAAACGTCAGCCAATGAATACAAATGTAACGCGGGTGGGAACAGAAGTTTCCAGGATGTATAGTATTTCCAAATGTTATGACGGTGATGTACAAACTCATTCTGATTACAGTCCATACTGCTCAATAGTGCAGTACCGTGCCACGCGGTAGAATACTGCACTAATGACGTATTGCAATACTCCGGGGGAGGATCTCGCAAATCACTTTTACAACGTGGTTTTATTTTAAAAAACCGGTCGCAATTGATTGTCGAACTTTTGTTCTCTATTGAGCGTGATACTGTACGCTTGCAGCAATGCACGCCTTGCTTTCTAAGATGCGTACACGTGTCAAAGTCGTGACAAACGGTTTTGACCTGCACTAATGGCGGTTTGCACTACTCACAACTGCACTATTGAGGAGATACTCTCTGTATCACATTCAGATTATCACTACATGCATGTACTGTACCAAGGGTACAGTAGCTTCAGTAGAGAGACGTTTATCGCACAATACTGTATTAGCTCGTACGGTGACCTAGTTGATGAGTCCAATCTCATGTAATCTCATTGCTCTGGCTCTTTCTTGTGAGACATTCGAATTGTTCCCGTGTTATAAACGCAGGGGTTACATGCGTACCGCACCTCCGCCTCATGCACTTGGCAGATATGAGATCGCATCAACGTCGTTGGATGAAATGTGTCAGTGCAGGTAGGGCATTGGAAAGACTGTGATTGTTGATGAGATTCTCTGCTATGGGCGTACAAGCTTTTCTTATGAGAGAAAATTTATCTCTGAAGCGCCGTCCCGCCGCCGGCCGCCGCAGCGATTAGGGCACGGGGGGTCGCGATATAGTACCATCTTTGTTAGTGCCAGCTCCGATATAGTGCTACCCTTCTGCGGGTGGCACGAATTTTGGGCCAAAAACGAAGGGTCTCCAGAGGGGCAACGCAGTTGGATGGACGTACTGCCCGAGAGCCGCTGCCGCCGCGGAAATATATTATGTAGTTGCTTACTAGAATAGAGACTATGGCGGAAAAAGGCAGGGTCGATGATGCAATTGGACATCTGCAAAAGTGTAGGCTGGCATTTATGGCTGCGAAAAAGGAGGACGTTAATGCGACGGCTCGGTGTTAGACTTATTGACTAGACTACAGTAGATATCACACTTCTATGGTATCAATATCAATTCAGGGATTACGTAGGCTACATTTAGCTATCAATTATAGAGTCCCTTAAGGACGTGCCACCTACAATTCTACTTGTTTAGGGTGTAACCGTTTAGACATATTTCGTGGGTGCCGCAACCTCCCTTTTATGGTAGTGCGCCTACTTTTATTGTAGAGTCAATAGGACTATAAAGCCAGGTCGAAGACGCTACTCGTCTTCGACCTCAGCACATTCGATCACCTGAACCATCAACCCGACAATCCCGTCCCCCTGACTGTGCTCACCCCCTGTACCTGTTCTGAGGCAATAGCCTGCCGCTCCTCCCTCTCCCATTCAGGTAACCCTATTTACCACCCCTTTTCCCCTTTACTAAAATCCCCTCCGGACCGCCCCCTTTCGGTCCGTCTCCCGACACTTATAAGTTTAAGGGACCACCGCCCCCATTTGGTCCTGCCCCGCTCCGCTGATAAGACCTGCCTTATTATACCGCCGATTCAAGCTCTTTGCGCATCGTTAACAAGGCCGCCTTATCTACTTCGCCGAATTGGAAATCAAGAAAATTTTGAGAAAACCACTTTGTCCCTAACTTTTATTGTCATAACTACTGTATAGTTTGGCAATAGAGGTTATACATTTGGGCGTACTGTAAACACTACTGTACGCCTGGCACAATAGTGCAGTGGTTTATGGCACGCGTAAAACGGCCTAGCAACCACCCCGACGTAATTCGGGAACGCCGCATCGCCGCCGCCAAAGCCCGCATTTCCGCCGCTGTATCTCCGCCGCCGTATCGGGCTACTGAGTCTACGCACTCAGGTTGGCCGCCCCGTGTCCGTCCGTCAAGCTCGCCGCCCCGTGGTCGCCTGTCCTCCTTCGCCGAGACGCCGCCCGTCCTGTACTCCTCACGTACTCCCCCGCGCTACGAGACTCTTCCGCCCGTATCTCCCGTCGCGCGCACGGACTGTATTTCCGATTCTACGCTGTTTTCGGCGCCGCTGTTGGTCGACATAGAGGCCATCGAGGCCTCTGAAGAAGAATCTTGGACCCCCGCTGCGCCTTCGTTCGACCTCGACGAAGGTCGCGCACTACATATATTTCGCGTTGCGACACAACGCGAGCATCGACGAGCGAATCCGCCCCCTCGCCGCCCACGCGTGTACCCCTGCCACCCCTGTGCGCGCACGTTCTCTAGCTATAGACAACGTCGTGCGCACGAGGCAGGTATCGGCCATCGTCGCTCAGTAGCAGCTGCTGCGTATCCCACTGCCCGCCTGACGTGCCACGTGTGTGACCGTCGTTTCGGAAACGGGCACGACGCGGAGCAGCACTACAGTGGGACGATACAACACCGAGCTATTAGAAAAGTACGCCGTACGCGCCGCTCGAATTAAAGTTTAACCTTTTACTTGGCACCACTGTAAATGGACACTTGTCCCCACAAAACCAACCGTGAACAGACACTTGGCACTACAAATCCAACTAAAAAGGGACACTTGTCAGACAGTCCCGCGTACTACTACGGGTACAAAACACCGCACGTTTACACGTAGTACACTCGGCACGCTACTACAGGAACATTTTTCGAGGTTAACATTCGCGTTTAGCCCGTATCCATTTTATCTATTATTTTGTAATAATGTTTAATATGGCTACTCTAAATGGAATCCGAGATGCTTTAACAAGTTATGAACCCCGATCCATGATCCAATGCGATGTTAAGGCTACAATAGCCCTGCATGTTATGGCGGACCCTCAACCTGACCCCAATGTTTGTTGTAGTAACCTTCGTGCTGACCTTCCCCCCGAAGTTCTATACGCAAGGGAAATGTTACGAGGCCCTACTGTGTTATATCGACTTATCCGTGATTACCTTGTGGTCAAAGGATTGTCATACACCCCGCACCCTACTACCAACCGTATTTCTCACGGTCTGGTAAACATACTATATGTCGATGACACTGACCGTATCCTCGCCAATCATGGTCTCACCAGTTCCGCCTCCGGGTCGACACAAGGAAGCACTCAATCGTTTCTGCCGACAGTTGAAGCCCCAAACTCCAAGATTGCTCACAATATTTCGTCAAGATTCAAAAAGGAGGACCGGTACACTGGAAAAATCGGAGAAGATATTCATGACGCAATCAACAACTATCGCGATTGTGCTGAAGATTTCCACTTAAGTGACGAGCAAATGCTCCGATTCTTCCATAACGTTTTTGATGGTGAAGCGAAAAGATATTATCGCTCTCACGTCATCCAACATGCCCAAGACTTCAATTCTGCTACTTTACTCATGGTTAACGAGTTCAATAGCCTGACACGACAAAATAGAGTTCGTAAACTCCTCCAAAATCTCCGACTTTCCCGAATTTTGGAGACGAAAAGAATCCCTGTGTCAGAAGCATTGGAAGAACTTCGTGAAACAATCACAAAGTACACCCCACAAGGTCCTCCCACGCACCAATCAGAACAAGACAAAACGGAGTATCTGCACGATGCTGTGATTGGAGTCGAGTGGACTAAGAGTGTATTAACACAAAGTTTGGCTGCCATACCCCCTGGACATTTCAACAGCTCTATACTGCCCTTGATGCCGCTTGACTACAAGAGCAGAAGCAGAAAGAAGGACGCCGCCGTGATCAGCTTGACATTTCCCGTACCCAGCCCTTGCCTTCCATCCCTGGTATTCACTTTCAACGTCAGAACACGTATGGCATCCCCCGCCGCCCTGGTTCCGCTTCTTCAAATCCAAGAACTCCATATTCTCCCCAACGTTTCTCCCACAACCCCGCCCAGACCCAGAATGGTACGGATCGCTTCGGTAATATACGTGCTTGCCACAATTGTGGAAGCAAATATCACCTCATTAGGGACTGTCCTAAACCTATGGCTCTCAGAAAGAATGTCAGCCATATGTTACAGACCAGACCAGCCAGGCGAATCCTATACGAGCTCTGCGAGCAAGCAGAACATGCCTTAGGTGCGTATGAGATCGACTTCACTGCCTTCACGGACGACCAGGCACAACATGACCCCGGTGAAGTCATTCTCACCAATGCCACCCTCAACGATGATGATGACTTCGCCGATCAGGCTGTTACTCATCATCAAGTCGCTCACACGCCAATCAAAGAGGAAGAAGTACTGTGGGACACTGTAGATAGCCTGGATCCAATGGATTTTTAAGTAGCAGCAGTCAACACCCACAAAGTAAAACAAATTCCTTTGAGACTGTCTGCGGAAAGAAGCGGTGTAAATTCAAAATCTACAACACCATCCGGGACCATAGTCCTGCACGAGCTAGGACGACCAACCACGCACCCAAGTGGGATGGAGTTTGTCTTGACACTGGTGCCCAGCGAACTGTCGTTGGCCTCGCTCAAGCCAAAGCCTACTGTCGATTCACTGGCACCAAATTCAAGCCCAGGCCGAGCCCGATACACTTCAGGTTCGGTAATGACTCCCAAGCTTCACTTGGAACCATGAACATATCCATTCCCATTGCTGATGGTTACTTAATTCGCGAACATGTTGACATTGTCAAGGCCAATGTCCCCTTTCTTATTGGACTTGACCTCTTGGACAAGTACCATATGTTCATTGATAGCGTCAACAACGTGCTCCGATCGCCTAAGCTTGGTCTTGACATACCGCTTCGGCGCAAGCTGGGTCACATCTATCTGGAGTGGGATCACTCCTCCAAAACGCACTTCACCAAAGCCGAACTGATCAAGCTTCATCGCGGTTTTTCCCATCCCACATCAGAGAAACTCATGAATCTGCTTCGCTTGGCCCGCCCTTTTGAAGCTGATGAGGCCACAAAGCAGTTTCTCGAGTCTCTGCAAGCTTCTTGTGACACCTGTCAACGCCTTGGCCCCACTCCTGTGCGTTTTAAAGTATCGCTACCCAATGAACAGGACTTAAAGTTCGGTGACGAATTGTTCATTGACCTGATGTTTCTACATGGAAAAGCAGTACTTCACGTCATCGACACAGCCACTAGATTCTCGTCAGCCATCTTTCTAGACGCTCATGGCGCCACTTATGGCCAAAGCGTTGAAGGTATTTGGCTAGCCTTCGTCGAAGCGTGGTGTACCTTGTATACTGGCCTTCCAAATAGACTTCGCGTTGACCAAGGATCCGCATTCACATCTGATCGATGGCGCGAGATAACTGCACAAGCTGGAATTCAACTTCGCATATCTGGTGTAAAAGCCCACTCGTCGTTAGGTATTGGAGAACGTCTTCACGGACCACTGCGAAGGATTTATAGAAAAGTACGAGCGGACTTCCCGGACGCCTCTCCGCTCATTCTTCTGAAAATTGCAGTCAAGGCAATGAACGACACAATCGGAGAGAACGGTCTAGTCCCTTCTCTATTAGTCTTCGGAATTGTTCCGCGCTTCCCAATCATAAGTACGGAAATACCTTCGCAGCGTGAAAGAATGCAAATTCTTTCAACAGCGCAGATGGAAATGAACGCAATCATCGCAGAACGACGTGTACTTGCTGCTCTGAATCGGAACATCCCTCCAGCCTCCGATCGTGTGTATAATCTTGGAGACGAGATTCTAGTCTTCTCTGAGCAAGAGAAGCAATGGATTGGTCCATTCCTTGTTTGCAATGTTCACGGACGAATGATAACTGTTCAGAACAGCGAAGGAACTTATCGACAAACGTTCAACGCTTATCAAATCAAGCCATACTACGCTTCCCCCGAATCTATTCTCTACAAGCAAACTGCTCCATTCCGTAGTGGCAAAGCCTCAAATCCACCCAATAACGTCCTTCTTACTGAAGTTATACATCCCAATGATCCTCGTGCACAACAATTTGATAATGCTAAACGAGAGGAAATAGAAGGACTGATCGAAAGAGGTACTTGGAAGGTAGTGCTTCGCGATGAAGTTCCAGACAACGCAAACATCTTAAATGGACGATTCGTCCTCGCCATAAAAGGAACAAACAAGGAAGTATGGAAAGCCCGATACGTTGTACAAGGCCACAAGGACAAGATGAAACGGTCATTCGTTCACGACACCTCAACGGCACGACAGTTCAGCGTCAAACTACTTGTCGGTCTTGCTGCTCTTTTTGACTTTAGACTCTTCTCAACAGATGTCACACAGGCATATTTGCAGAGTACGGAAGAGCTCTCCCGTGATGTCTATGTTAAACCCTCATCTGAGTTCGACTTGGATTCTTATCAACTCTTGAAACTACTCAAGCCGTTGTATGGACTAGCCGATAGTGGTGACTACTGGGGTAGAACGTTAAAGCATCATCTAGAGAAGGAACTTGGGATGAAGGCCAGTGTAACCGATGCCGCCTTCTTCTTCAAACGAACTAGAGAGAAGCTTACTGGGCTATGTGCTACTTATGTTGATGACTGTCTACAAGCAGGCACTGAAGAGTTTTGTCAACAGGCCAAGTGTGTCGAAAGGAAATTCAAATGTCGACCGAGGGACTACGACAAGGTCCAATTTGCAGGCATTAAGATTGAATCCCCACCTAACGGATTCCAAGTACATCAGAAGCACTATATCTCCAAGATTAAGAACATCAGTAAGGAAGCTTCTTTCAAAGACTTTCGCTCACTTCGTGCCCAACTCGCTTGGGCCACTCAGTCCCGTCCGGATATTACATGCTCTATTGCACAGGCAGCTCAGGTTACTGAAGAAATCTTCAACTCGGACCCCACGAAGTACTGTAAGGGACTTAATTCTGTGGTAAAACATCTCCTTACCAGTACAGATCAGGTCCTCAAATTCCCTAAATTGGACCACAAAAGTCTTCGGTTACAAGTCTATTCCGATGCATCATACGGAAACAACCTTGACGGATCTTCTCAGTTAGGATATATCATTTTCCTTGCTGATGCAAATGATAATTGCCAACCATTGTTCTGGTCGTCGCACAAATCCAAACGCGTTTCCAGATCTGTCCTAGGAAGCGAAACAACGGCCTTTGCTGACGCTTTCGATATGGCCTTCGCAATGAAAAACGATCTTCACACCATGACATCGCTGGAAATTCCGATCGTTATGCTTACGGATAGTCTATCCCTGTTTGATGTTATCACTAAAGCAAAGATAACATCCGAAAGGCGACTAATGATCGATGTTAAAGTTGTCAAGGATGCATACCAGAGACACGAACTGCACGCCATTGGCTTCATTCGCTCCGAACACAACCCCGCAGATTCTTTGACCAAGGTGAAGAAAAGTGATATACTGATCGAGATGATACAACGGTCAATTCTTACACATCCTATCGAACAGTGGATCAATCACAATTCGTGAACACATGACATATGTCACGAAAAGGTTTGGGGAGTGTTAGACTTATTGACTAGACTACAGTAGATATCACACTTCTATGTTATCAATATCAATTCAGGGATTACGTAGGCTACATTTAGCTATCAATTATAGAGTCCCTTAAGGACGTGCCACCTACAATTCTACTTGTTTAGGGTGTAACCGTTTAGACATATTTCGTGGGTGCCGCGACCTCCCTTTTATGGTAGTGCGCCTACTTTTATTGTAGAGTCAATAGGACTATAAAGCCAGGTCGAAGACGCTACTCGTCTTCGACCTCAGCACATTCGATCACCTGAACCATCAACCCGACAACCCCGTCCCCCCCGACCGTGCTCACCGTCCGTAGCGGTTCTGAGGCAATAGCCTGCCGCTCCTCCCTCTCCCATTCAGGTAACCCTATTTACCACCCCTCTTCCCCTTTACTAAAATCCCCTCCGGACCGCCCCCTTTCGGCCAGTGGAACGTTACTTGGGGCGATTCGGAGGCCAATAATCTGACGATCTTTCATTGTTGCCTCGAAATGGCAACAAGGCCCACGCATGTAGCCAATTATATGACCGTGAAAAGAAATGCATGGCTGGACGTTCGCAAGTATCTTTCTATCATTGCTGCCAATCCACAATTCGTCGAAAGCATATTCCTCATCACCCTATCACATCACCCCACTCCAAAACAGCCTGTCCCCCCAAAATCCCGATCACCCTATCCCGACTCATAGCCTCGCATGCATCTCCCCTCCTTCCTCCCCGCCCCGAGATCGGCAACCCAACGCCGCAATGCCCGACTCCACCCCAGCCCTCGTCCCACCCCTCTCCCCGCCTCTCATCCGCACTCTCCGCTTCTCCGCCGCCTTCCCGCCCCCCACTGCCTCCGCCCTAGCGCCCTCCCTCCGCCGCATCGCCTCCGCCCTTCTCGCCGTGCAAGCGCAGGACCCCGACGCGGCGCTCCTCTCCTTCTGGCTTCGTCTCCCCTCCCCGCGCCCCCCGCGCGCCGTCCTCGCCCCGCTGCTCCTCTCCGGCTCGTCGCCGGCCGGCCTCTCGCGCGTGTGGGCGAACCGCATAACCCTGCAAGTCGTCACCACGCGCGACCGCGCCTCCCTGTCCCCCGCGGTGCTGTCGCAGCTTCGCAAGGGCACCCTCTCGTCCGTGCGCCGGCTGCGGCTCGCCGCCGCGGCCGAGCGCGTCCTCGGCTCCGTCGACGCTTCCATGGGCGTGTGGCTCGCGCAGGGCCGCCGCGTGACCTCGCAGGACGTGGACGCGCGCGTGGAAGAGGAACTGGATCGCGAGCGCCGCGAGGCCCGCGCGGAGGAGAGGAGTTGCTTCAGCGCAGAGGCGGTGGGGGACGCGCGGCGCGTGCTCAGGTACTCGCTGTTCGTGCTGGCGACGGCCGACGGGCGCGCCGAGCGCGTCATGACGCCGGGCGACGGGAGACGCATCGTCGTGCAGAAGAGCGAGGGGGTACGTGAAAGAATGGTGGGCATGGAAGAGGGGACGAGGGAGTGCGTGAAGCGCTACTTTGAGGGGTACGGCCCCGCGACGGAGGCGGATGTGAGGTACTGGCTCGGCGTGCCGGCGGCGCAGAGCAAGCAGGCGGTGGAGGGGCTGGTGGAGGACGGGGAGCTGCGGCGGGTGCAGACGGAGATGGGGGAGATGCTGGTGCGGAAGGGGTGCCGCGTTGAGAGGAGGGAGGAGGGGGTGCGGTTGGTGGGGCGGTTCGAGCCGGTGTTGCTGGCCCATAAGGATAAAAAGTGGGTGGTGGACGAGGGTGTCAGACGGAGGGTATGGAGTAGGAACGCGGATGTGGTGGCGTGCGTGCTGGTGGGCGGCAGGGTGAAGGGCGTGTGGAAGAAGGAGGCCGGTGGGATCAGGGTTAGGCTGTTTGAGGGGGGTGTTGAGGAGTGGGTCGGGGAGGTGTTTGGGAAGGCGAGGGAGATATTGGAGGGGTTTTACGGAGTTGACGGGACGGTCGAGGTGAGAGTTGAAAGGGAGGGCGAGGCTGTTTTGATCGAGGAGGGTGGCGCAGGGGAGGTGGCAGGCAGGAAAAGGCGGAGGAGGCGATAGCATGGCAAGCGAGGGGCGAAGAAGTTGCGAGGCTGGTGCTGGTGCTCGCGGTGCATTTTATGAATGGTCAAGGGTACTCTACGTTGCGGGGGGGCGGCTCAATGTTTTCTGCTTTTTTCGAATTTGTCAGCATTTTGGAAGCGTTGATTGGATCCGCACATCGTTCAGTGCCGCAAAACTCCTCACCTGTGTAGCTGGACGAGGTCTCGTTGAGTGTGCTAGATCCAGGAGCGGCAAAGTTACAAACCCATGCGGACGGCAGCTGCAATGGCGGCCTCCTCCACCACGGACTCGTACCGCGCGGCGAACGGCGTGTACTCAAGGCCGTCGGTCTTGGACGGCACGCGCATACCGATGCTATATCTCGGGCTGTTTACCTTGATGATACGCTCCTCGCACTCGACAATCCGGCAGTAGTTCTTCATCATCATCGCCTTCCCAGCGTATCTCACAATATGTCCCTGTGTAGCGCAGCTTCCAAAGGCGTCGCACAGAACGCGGCTGGAGACGTGGCGAGAGTAGACGAGCTCGTGCGTCTGCAGGTGCTGCAAGGCGGCGGCGTCGATGCACTCGGCATCCTTGACTACGTCTTCCAGAACTTCCCTTTCGTCGTCGGAGAGACACACCTTCTCGCCGTTCTCCAACTCGGTGCACTTCTTTTCGCCGAGACAGTCGTCGTCGGACGAGCACGTGAAGTCCATCGAGTCCATCGAGGAAGAACAGGAGCAGATCTCGTCCGACGATTGGCACATCAGCCCACTGCATGTGGTACCGGTTGGGCAGTCACTCCCGGAGCTGCACGTGCCTTGGCGCAGCGCATGGAGCGGGAGCGACGGCGCGGAGAGAGACGCTGTGATGAGGGCGAGGGGCAGGAGGAGGAGGAGGAGGGAGGGAGACATGACGGCGATTATTGTGTGTTTGGGTCGCGGAAGTTTCGGAGTTTTGGGGTCGGGTGGGGTGCTGGAGCGATGACTGATAGTGGCTGGCGATGCGCGGGGTGTGGGGGCGGCCCGTATTTATAAGACTGCGGGCTTCGGGTAGTGTCAAGGTGTAACAGTACAGTAGTGTGAAGGGACTAGCCGACAGTGTCCACAACGTGCGATCTGCTTTTGTTTTTGAGCGACATCGGAGCTTCTGCAGAAATTATTCTACGTGTAGCGTTTACAAGGGGAAGGGGCGTGCGACTGTTACGGAGCCTTACTAATGTGCTACAGACTGTAGTACATTAGTAAGGCAAGGCTCTGTAATCTACAGCACTGTACTGTCGTAGGAATCAGTGGACAGCGCGCGCACACGATCCGCCAGTACGATCTAGCGGGTGGGCTCGTGGGCGCCATGGGTTTTTGGAGAAAGGGGTGATGATCATGGAAAGGGTAAGTAGCGGTAAACGGTAGGGAAAGTAAAAGGGTAAAAAGAGGGGGGGGGGAGCCAATGTCGGAGTCAGCCAAAGTCGGAGTCAGCCAAAAGGGTAGGTTTACTCAAAGAAATATGGGATAGGGCCTTCAGCATTCCATGTCAGCAGGGCAGTCTTTGTTTCTCCTGCTTATGCCAGGAATGCTGGTGCTTTGCGACATGAATACGACACCGCACAGTACACATTCGCAGAATGAACAGTTGATGTGGACAATAGATTGCTTCAGGCTTCACACCTCCCCGTCTGCATGGAGGAGCTGCGATCGTTGTCGCGGATTTCGTCCCAAATTCATAAGCTGCACTCTTTAAACTTCTACCTTAGCTGCCTTCGAGGCGGATCCGATCAAGGCATCGGTGGGTAAATATTCGTCAGCGAATACACGTGTAATGGTTTTGTCCATGGGCTGTACGGACCTGTACTGTAGATGTCGAGAACCTGCTGTAAGGCAGAGCTGCAGTCGTCATTCTTTCTTTATCATCATACAGTCGTCACGAGATTGGTTGTGACCGATTGTACACTTGTGCGTTCACGAGAGGTCAAGGCTTCTTCATCCTCTCCGGCGCGACACCATTCCAACAGGCGCGACAATCCGAGCGCTAGAGAGATGTACTGTACAGGTGCGGGGTGCCAAAAATTGAATAGTCACGCAACACATTACAGTATTACCCCACTGTCCGCATTCCACTCGGTCAACTGATCCAGTACGCAGACAACTGGGTTATGCTGACAGCGAAGGAATCTTTATCCCCGTTCTAAAAATATGGGGTCGCAAAGATTGGAACAAATTTACGGTTCACTCCTACAGTGCCGAAAAAAAGTATAGGGACAGCATCAATACTCACATTGCTGGCATACAGTATTGTAAAGGCCAAATTTGAGGTGCATCTAGAACTGTAAAAGCAACGAGGAGACCGAATCTGGGGTCGGATTTAAAGATCGAGAGCTCATTCACATGATATTTATAGAAACCTTATTTATGGGTGTTCGAAAGTATAAGGTACAGCGCATGTCTTTCACTACTTCATCGCTCCTAGTACTTCGTCGGACCTCCCTTTGCCATTACACACTCAAAGCACCGCTTTTGCATGGAACGGACAAGCTTTTCCAGGCATTCTTATGAAACTTCGTCCCACGCTTCCATTATAACTTCTAAAAGCTCATCCACGTCCTTAAATTGACGTTGGTGTGCATAAACCGTTCGCGCTAGGATGCCCCATAAATTCTCGATAGGATTCAGGTCAGGTGACTTGGCAGGCCACTCTAAGAGAGGAATTTCCTCCTCGTCAAACCACTGAAAAGTACGTCTAGCGCGGTGTATAGATGCACCATCTTGCATAAACACCCAACTCGGACCCATTTCTTGATCCACAAACGGCAAAAGATAGGACTCTAATGTATCTACATACTTAATAGCATCCTGTTTTCCATTTAAAACGGAGAGCTCGCACTTCTTAGTACCAGAAAAAGCGCCCCAAACCATTACAGAATCCCCACCCTGCTGCCGTTTTGAGAACATCCGCTTGTCGATCCGTAAATCGTGTCAATAGTACCCGAACCCATCCGGCCCGTCCAAGTTGAATTTCTTCTCGTCCGACCACACCACATTCATCCAATCCGACACCGTCCAAGTGACCTTTTCGCGACACCACTGCTCCGGTGCAATTTTGTGTCTCGGGAGCATCATCGGAGCGGGGACCATTTTGCTGTACTGAATCGTTGGCGTGGCGCGTAGGATACCTCGCACAGTAGATGGAGTTACAGAAAGACTAAGGGTCTTAACTAACTCTGAAGAACACAAATGCCTTTTGTGCGCTTGGCGCAAGAGAGCACGTCGAGCCGTGGAGGTGAGTTTGGAGGGCCTACCGGGCCTTCTCTTCTTCCCATACAGGCCCGGGTTCCTTAAAAACGTGGCCACGACGCTACGGGAGCGCGAGAGATGCGCTGCAATTCGCCTAATTGTCCAATTGTTGAGACGAAGAGCCTGTATCTGCCCTTGTTCATGCTGGCTCAGATGCGTACCGCGACGCATTTTTTGCTGTGTCGAAGTGAGCTACCGCATTTTTTGCGCTTTGGCCTTCCTTTTGTATGCGTCTAGTCTCTTTTACCAGTCTTTTCGCGGGAGATACTGCATTGTGTAGAGCGGGGTTTTAAAGAAACTGCTGTGTACCTTATACTTTCGAACACCCATAAATAAGGTTTCTATAAATATCATGTGAATGAGCTCTCAATCTTTAAATCCGACCCCAGATTCGGTCTCCTCGTTGCTTTTACAGTTCTAGACGCACCTCAAATTTGGCCTTTACAATACTGTATGCCAGCAATGTGAGTATTGATGCTGTCCCTATACTTTTTTTCGGCACTGTAGAGCACCAGTAGAAAACCAGATCGCCGCCGGAAACCGCGCAATAGCCCTTTTTAACTAAGGGAAAATCGTGCTTATTTTTGAAATAGGACAAGAAGTGAGCCTGAGTGCTGTTTAATTACCCCGACAAAAATGTTAGAATTCCAGCTTGTTTCAAAACAGTGGAACAAAAAAGACGGGGCTCCATCAAGCTCTGACAAAAAGCTTAGCTTATTTTCCATCGCCTTCCGTCAGCACCCTTCCCAGACATTGTTCCCAACTTCCCCCTCACACGTCCAGCCCGCCCTTCTCCTCCCGCCTCAGCCGCTCCGCCATCCGCTCCACGCCGCCCAAAAACCTCTTCACCACAACTTCCCTCTCCCTCCACCTCTCCAACCTACCGAGCATCTGCCACGCGAGCTCCGCTGGCCTTTTTGCGACGACCGCCGCCGCCCTTTCCGCCGCGGCGCCCACCCTCTCTATGCTCTCGCCCATCTCCACGACGCTCTCGGCCCCCCGGTACCCGGCCTTGGAGAACCTTGGCGCGGCCGCCAGAAACCGCCGCACATAACCCACGTACCGGCGCACGGACCGCCCGCCCACGCTTCGTCCCACCCGCGTCTCCAGCCACCGGTATTCGCACACCACCGCGAACAACTCGCGCGTCCGCCCGGCTAGCGCCAGGTGCCACGTCAGCTCGCGGCCCCGGTTGCCCCCGTCCGCGCACTCCGCGTCCGGCGCCGCCGCCGCCGCCCACTACGCCCGCTTCTCGCTGCGCCCCGCTCCCGCCCCAAGCGGCGCGTGGTACCCGTCCACCACGCGCGCTTGCACGGCCTGCGGGAAGCCCCCAGCGACGCTGCGCGGCCGTAGCCGCCGCGGACGGGACTTGTGCGCCCAGCCGGAAGCCGCCGTCGCGCTGCTCCAGCAACCCCATCCGGTCCAACGTCTCCCTGATCCGTGCGCTCGCCTCCGTCGCCACACCCCACAGGCACCCCAGCGTGACGGCCGGCACGGCTGCTGCGGCGGCCACAGCTGCTGCGGCCGGCACCGACGCCAGCGTCGCGAGCAGGCTGTAGTGCAATACCCGGCCTGGGAAAGGGACATCAGGGGGGTACTGTAGTCCGGATTGGGGGACTTCAGTGTGATTCATTTTACACTATATTTTAATTATTTAATTTAGTTTAGTTACAAATTAATTATCTAACATTAGATTAGATTTAGGATCTAGCGCCGAGAGCTACTGTACTGTACGACTCGGGCGGGGCGATATATACCTTAGCCCTCTGATTCACGAGTCAGTAAAGGTAACCCGAGTTGCCAGAGTTTGATATGCCTTGGTCGAAGTCCGTCTTTTACAAGACATTCCCTTTAACTACATATTACTTTATCCTTTGCGCTCGGGGGTCCCCTTTTTCCTTATCAATTTTCCTTTACTTCCTTATCCTAATTTCCCTTAATCTTGAGTTGGTCCCACCTTGTAGGATTGCGATCCGCAACGTGACGTCATTAGCCATCGGGCTTCTGTGTTGGTGCACCAGTGGTGCTTTTCTCAGCGTTGGTTCCATCGGAATCTGGTTGCCACTGATCCGGTGTTGGTACTTTGCCATCGGGCAGTACGACGGTGTAGCGCTGTTACGTTTTCTTCTTTCCCGACGGGCTACGTTGCGACGTCCCCGTCGAAGACCTTAGCAAGGGTATAAGGTGTACAAGGCGCTCTTCGAGCATTGGATTTACGACCCATCCGAACAGGTTTACCTAGACACCCCTCCGAACTCGTCGAGCAGTTGCCTTTACAAGTCTCTACCACCATTTACCGATCCCGGGCTGGGCCCTTCTCTTTGCCCCCCCCCCCCCCCTATCAGGGATCCGAGCTACTGCGCGCCGCAAACCCGCTTGAAGAGGACAGGGAGCTTCGAACACTCCGTAGCGCTGTGCCGTTGGCAGTTGTTGTTTTTGTTGTTGTTGTTTGTGTTGGACCGTCGGACCTTGATCTCTGCCTGACAGGCGCATTGCACTACAAAAGTGGTCTCCCGACCTAGAATTCGTTCTGTCTACGACAAGGAAGTAGTCTGGGTACGGAGTCTCTTTTTTATTTTTTTTGTTCATATCTTTTTTTTAGGTTCGTTCGCTACGCCGAACGATGTCAACAAGCGCACCCGGGGACGTCGGTCCCGGGGCGAGCGGGAGCGGATCGGCACGGGCGTCGAGGATCCCGAGGGGTCCTCGCACCCGGAGCCAGGCCAATACGGCCACGGATCCCGGAGATCAAGAATCCCCTACGGGGATTGCCGTCGACAAGAATGACCTCGACGAGAAGTTCGAGAAGATGGGCAGCGAAATTCGCCGAGAGAATAAGAAAATTCTCGAGGATGAAATAGCCCTATTGCAAAAGCAACTTGAGTTGCAAAATTCCGAGTTCCACACGGCGTTGGAAGAGCTGACCGCGCGCGTGGGACTCGTCGAGAAAAAAATGGCTACGGGACCGACGGCATCGAGCCGGAGGTCCTCGCTTCATTGAAGCTTTCGGTGAAAGACGCGAGGCGCGACACGAATCAGGCCTTGGAGTCCTTAGGAAAATTTAGAACAAGCATCGATGACCGATTCGATCGCGCCGCGCAACGTCTCAAGGACCTTGAGCAGGCCGCGGATCAAGCTTCGCAAGGTTCGGACAACGAGCCGCTCCCTTCGGGTACAGAGGGCGACCGTCGGTCGAAGAAGGACAAGCCCGGTCGTCACCGGAGCTCCAAGTCGAAGCCCTCGAAGAAGGACAAGCGGCGTACAAGCAAGGGTCGCTGTAGTGACGATCCGAAGGACCGCCACTCACAGTCGGAGTCGCTTGGTCCCTCCAAAGATGGTGACGGCGGTTCGTCGAACCATTCGGGCGATTCCGAACGCCGTTCAGAAGAAGGAAACGGAATTTCGTCAAGCAAGAAAATTTCCTCCAGACGAGGCGGAGTCACCTCGTCCGCCTCGCGGAGAGACAAGGACGCGAAGCCTGAAGATGTCGCAACGCGGCGCGGGCCGCGATGAGAGGAGTTGGAGGAGCTGAATCCGACCAACTACCTCTTCAAGAAATTACTTTCGTACCGAACGTACCGCTTGCGGAACCCGCAGACATATTTGTCAAGTTTCCGGCGGACCGACGTGCGAAAAATCAGGAGAGATATTCCGGCTAAGGTGAAGAAGGACAACACGTTCACAGGTGAGGACGGGGTCCTTGTGTTGGATTTTTTGCAAAGTTAGTTTAGGAGTTTGATACTCAAGAAATGAACGAGGGGCAAGCGATCCGCTTGTTGGCCGAATTTCTAAGCGGCATCGCCTTGAGACAGTACACTTCTGTGTCTCAGACGGCCGGGTCCCATCATGGAAAGGTGTCCGTTTGGCCAGAGGCCGTACAGTGGTTGTTGAGGAGTTTCGCAACCGACGAGGCGATCCGTCAAGCCGTGCTCGCATTGCGAGAAGTTCAGCAGAGACCGTCTGAAGACGAGATGGAATTTTACATTCGCCTAACAGACGCGAGTAATCGCTGTGGGAATGTTTATTCTATGGAGGAGCAGATGACCACGTTCATCGAGGGCTAGATGCCACTATTAAGCCCATGGTCTCGCAGAATTGACAAGATAACCGAGATGTCTCATTTTTGAGATTGGTAAATTACGCAAAGGCGCATGGCTCGGCGGGCCGCGCCAAGGACAAGAAGACTAAGAAGGTCACGATTCAGACGCCGTCGACGTTCAGGGCGGGGAAGAAGCCGAGGGCTTCTTATCCCGGTCGTAAAGGTCACGCCGCCGTCCACTTAGCCGAGTCAATCTTCGCGTCAGATGAACGCGGTGCGCACGGAAGTAGCGAAAATCACTATGAAGGAGCATTGGTAGCCGAAGGCAATTTTATTGAGCCGTCGGAGGGCTACGGACACGAGGACTACGGGGCAAGCGGGTCGTCAACTTTACCGACGCCTACATAGACGACGGGGTCGTTTTCAGAGCCCACGGATCCCGTGATGATGTTCCGGGGGCGCGGCCACACGCCGGCTCCGGGCATTCCGATGGAAGACAAGTGTACAACGTTTCGAAGGCCAGGCTGGATGGGAAGGCCGCAACATCAAGGAAGGCCGCCGGCCCGTGGAGAACCTAGGCCGCAATATCCCGTCAAGAAGCACGGACTGGTGTGCTATCACTGTTACGAAAACGGGCACGCTGCGCCAACGTGCATTCTTCCCCTCCACGGAAAACTGCCTTACTCCTCTCGCTCCGACTTTCCTTGCTTGCGGACCCCTTTGTTTCGAATTTCTGACTCCTCCTTGTTCCCTAACCTGCTAATTCTATTGACGATGACTATCCCGCTTGCACGTGCGCGACTTGCGGCGGCAAGGGTAACTTCTTCCTTCGGAAATACGTGACGGCCGCACTGCGGGTTAATTGCTCAATGGGCTCCCACGTCGCGTCCTCGGGCGTATAACCGTACCATTCCACCTTGAGAATCGAATTATCATTTTGATAATCGTGGTCGACGACCCGGTCGATTACGTATTTCGTGTTTTCCGTTTCCTCTCCTTTCTCTAAACTGTTTCCTTCCCCCTTCTGAAGATCTTCCAACTCATCCTCTTCTCTGGACTTTCCGAACTCACGTAGGTCTGGAGGTGTCTCCGCTGTCGGCGTTTGACTAACTAAACTATCCTGGTCCCCTGACGTAGGCGCACGTGTGTGAGGACGTTCCTCGTCCTCCATTACCTCTCCTTCTTCGTTTAACTCCGGCTCTTCCAGGAACTGTAGCGCTTGACGTAGGCCAGTTATCGGCGCATAGTCCATCGGGCTTGGGGCTAACTCCACCCTGTCTCGCGATACGCGTTCCTCCTGATCGCCAATGGCAATGACTACCGTATGTTGATCCGATCTTCTGACCTGATAAGGTCCTGTGGCGACTTGTGCCAGCTTGTGTTTCGGTTCGCTAGCCGTGCCCTGCTCCTTCTGGGGGAACACGTAGGACCCCGGTGGGATCTCATATTGCGGTTTGCGAAGGCGTGCGTCGAAATTCCGCTTGTACCGGGCTTGTTCCTTCCGCAAAACTCCTATCGGCGCTTCGCATTAGGCTCTCCAACCACGACTTCCATTTCAGGTAGTATGCTCGTGACGAGCTGAAGTTCTCCAAAGTTGGCTGCGCTTGTAACGCAATGCCTCTCGGCGCCCGAGCTAACACCAGCTGGAAGGGTGCAATGTTCGTAGTTCGATGAACTTGCGTGTTGTAGGCGAACGTCACAGCGTCGCTAAACAGGTCCCAGTCCTTCGGATGTTCTCCAACATATTTTCGCAACGCGGAAGTCAGCGTGCGGTTAAACCTCTCAACTTGGCCGTTCGCCTGGGGGTGATACGTCGTCGTGAAGACGTTGCGTATGCCCAAAATTCGACAGATGTTTTGAAAGAACCGGGCCGTGAACTGCGTCCCGTTGTCGGACAGCAGCTTCACAGGGGGTCCATATACGAATACCTAATGGTGCACAAAAGCTTGCGCTATGTGTGCCGCGGTAATGTTCTTGAGTGGTACGGTTCGTACCAATTTTGACTATCGGTCGCTGATCACGAGGATGTAGCGGTTTCCTCTTTTCGTTGAGATTAATTCTCCGAGGATGTCGATAGCGACAAATTCCGGCGGAGCCTTGGGTGAGAACAACTTCATTTCTTTCGTATTCTTCCGTAATTTCACCCTTTCTCTGGCGCAATCTGCGCAATTCCTTGCTACAGCGTAGCAATCCAGGGCCATCGTAGGCCAATAAAATGATCTTCTCAACGTCTTGTATAGCTTCCTGCCGCCTGGGTGTCCTGCCAATTTGGCATAATGGCTCAGCCCTAGGACTCGGTCCTTCAGTGACTGCGGTATCACTGCCTGTACGAACTCAGCCGCGTCTCGGCATAAAGTTCCTTCGAATTCTCCAGCTTCCGTTTTGAACGTTCTTGCCTTTCCAGCGTCCATTTCCTCCTTGATCCGGTTACAGAAAGGGTCGACGGCCTGCTCGCGAATGAGCTCCCCCGGCGTGATTGCTTGAAAATGATCGAGGCGATCAGGGGCGGTCCCCCCCTCAAGAGCGAGGATGTCGTCTAACGCGTCAAAACTGTCCCCGTCCTCCACTGTACCCTCGGCCGGTTCGGCCATAAAGCATGTGGTTTCGTCGTTGATTTCGTCGACGGTTTCTCCTGCGGTCCGTAGTCTTGACAGGGCATCAGATTGACTATTCGCCTTGCCCTTCTTGTACTTGATTTCGAAATCAAATTCCGAGAGGCGGAGCCTCCATCGGATTAATCTCCCGCTGGGGTCGGTTACGTTCATCAACCACCTCAATGAGGCATGGTCGGTATTCACAATGAAGTGCTCGCCATATAGATATGGTCTTAAAGTCTGTACGGTCCAAATTGTCGCTAGACATTCTTTTTCTGATACAGAATAGTTTCTCTCGGCTGCGGCTAACGTTCTTGAAAAGAACCCGATGGGTTTGAGTTGCGCATCCGGATGCGTTTGAAATAATGCAGCGCCGATTTGATAGTCGCTTGCATCGGTATCTACCGAGTAGGGTAGGTCCTTCTTCGGCAGTGCTAACACTGGCGGTGCCAAGATGGCGTCTTTGAGCTTATGGAAAGCTTTCTTGCACGGTTCGTCGAATCCTTCCAACTGGACCGGTTGTCCTTTCTTCAGTAGTTGGTTTAGAGGATGCGCAATTTTCGCATAATGCGGAACGAACCTGCGGTAGACATTGCAAAGTCCCAGGAAGATTCTAAGCTGTGTTTGTGTTCGCGGGTACCGCACTTGATCCAACGCGGCGGTTCGCGCGACATCTACTTCTAGCGTACCTGGGCGGACGACGTGGATCAGGTACTTGATCTTTTCAACGAAAAATTCGCACTTGCGAAGCTTGAGCTTGACACCTGCCTTTTCCAATACGGAAAGTATTTCATCGACGTGCGCGATGTGCTCCTCCCACGACTTGCTAAAAATTATTATGTCATCCATATACACCAAACAGCATTTCCAAAGGAACGGAGAGAGCAGGATATCCATTGCTCTCTGGAACGTCGCTGGCGAGTTGGTTAGCCCGAAGGGCATTCTTGAGAAGCGATACAGACCTGAATGACACGAGCATGCGGTCTTGTCGCGGTCGCACTCAGGATAGGCATCTGCCAATATCCAAAGATCGCGTCCAACGCGGAGAAACCCTTGGTGTCACCAAGCGAGTCCAGACACTCATCCATGCGCGGTAAAGGGTACGTGTCCTTCACCGTTACCGAGTTTAATCTGCGGTAGTCTACGCAAAAGCGCATCGATCCGTCCGGCTTGGGCACTAATAAAACGGGCGGCGCCCATTCTGACTGCGCCGGTTCGATGACTCCTGCTTCTAACATCTTCTGTACTTCTGCGTCCTCGACCTCCCGAGCCCTTGGACCGGTTCGGTAGGGAGCTTGTGCGAGGGGCCTGGTCTCCGGGACCAGCTTGATCCGGTGGACCGTGGTATTAATTTCACCAAGGGTCCCATCCCACATCCTTGAATACTTCTTCAAGATCCGACGGAATTCTTCGCGCAGCCGGTACGGCACGTGGCTCAGGTCGAGTTCCTCCACGTCCGGCGGTGGCGGCTCAATCCTGCGTTGCAGCTTCGTAGATGCCGACGCGGAGAGCCCTGCCGACCGTTCTTCTGGCTGGTCCTCGTGGCCTTGATCGGACGGTTGGCATCTTGTCTCGCCCGTAGGCGTCTTGGTAGAATTAGGAAAATTTTCCTTCTTCCTTCCTTGAATTCCGAGAACTTCACCAATGGTGGTTTTGCTTTCGAGCACGGCCCTCGGGTGCGGTAATAATTCTGGGACCACTTGGCCTTTTTGCACCCTGACAGGGTACGTCCTAAAATTGGCAACGAGTAAACGAAATGGCCTGTCAGGCTCAATCTGAACGACACCATTCGTGCACGTCAACCCGTGCCTTTCGTACAACGACGAGTACGGCTGAACCACAACCAAGCCCGCCCTCGTCGAGGTGCATTCCACGACGCGTTGCATCCCTGGCTCGATAGTCGTGGCTCTTGCCACTTTTACCTTAGGGGAAATTCGCTCCCCCTTTCCATCATTCTCGTCCTCTCCCGGGACGAGATTCTTCTTCCCTTTTCTCGTCGAGAACCGCCTAATTATCGGAACCTCCGAGAAATCCGCCAACTCATCCGTTTTCTTCCTTGGATAAATTGCTTCCACAAACCGGTCACAGTAGTGCGCGCCTAGAATTAGCGGGACTGCTAGTTTTTCGCATACAATAAACTGGGCTGCGGCCACAAATTTTCCAAGCCTCACAGGCATTCTAATGTTGCCGAGAGTCCGGAGTGGCCTATTGTTCGCGTCGCCAATGTCTTGGGTCGGTCCGTAGGACACTAAAATTTCCATTCCTGCCGGAAGTTCCGACCTTCGAACCAAATTCGGTCCGGCACCTGTGTCCAACACGTACAACACTCGACTCATCAATCCGACCGTTGGTTCAATATCCGCGTAAACTTTGTAGTTTTTTTGCGCGAGGACCAAGATCTTGTCAAGACACTCTCGTCGCTTAACCCTGTGTCAGGGCCTACGAATTTGATCCATCGGACGATCCTTGTCTCGACTTAGAATTTTCTTGACAACAGTCGGCTCCTTCGGGTTACTCCCTATTTGAACTACCTCGTCGTCGAGGCCTTCCCTTCTTGCTAGAGACGGGGAACGGGACTGAGTCCCGGACGCAGTACATTGAACCTGCGCCTCTCGCGACTCCCTCGACATTCCCCTCTCTAGTTTCCCTGCGCCTGCGGGTTCCTTCTCACGTCCGACGACGCGGGCCCGGCGGCGGGTCCTCTGAAGGGTTGGTTCGACCTCGGCGTTGAAGCACTCGGCGTGCTCGCCGTCTGCGAATCGAACCAATTCTTGACCTTCAGATAACTCGTCGATGGTATCCCTAATCTCTCCATCAAAGACAACGCCTCATAATTTCCCAAACCTCGGTGCATTTGGAACGCCTTTACAAGAAGGCACTGACCAGCGACGCGTTTTAGGGAATTGAAGTGATACTGTGCCCCCGGACGAGGCATTGAGCCAACCGGAAGACACACCCCCGTCATCGACGGATGCACGTGAAATGACAATCGGGATCAGTGTCCCGTCCTCAGAGAGCAATTTAATCCAAAATAATTTTTTTGTTGCTGTCGCCCGCAGCCGACGGCACACACAGGACGTTCGCCGTCGATCTGCTAAGATTGAAGACCGAGCAAGACACGTGCTTGTTTTGTACCACGTACTATTACATGACCATCGTCCTCATCGAGGACTTACTTACCCACTGACCACATTAACCCACTACTTTTGTTTTTATTTTGTTCTATTCTGTTTTGTTCTGTTTTTTTTCTTTTGGTGTGTTTTTGGTTGTCTCTTGAAATGACGCAGGGAGTAAGAACCCGCACCGCGGACCAAGGCGAATGAGCCCTACAAGACATATCGGTCAGCGACCCTCGGACGAGCGTACCCAGTCCCGTGCGAGCCGTCGATCGTAAGCAATTTAATACGCTGTGTCTCGAGCCGAGGAAGAAGTGTATTCTACGAATGACTGAGCACGACAGACTGTGCCTAATTGAGTAAGTGTCGGGTACAAACCAGCCGACGGAAGGCAAGAGAACGCGAAACGGAGTTGGAAGGGTGTAAGTGAAGGAAAAGCGTAATGCTGTAGTCGTGTGTGTGTCGTGTTATCGTCCAGGGAAAGGAGGAACAGACTACAGTATTCCCTAAATGATAGCGGGCTGTGTCAGGCTGATGAGCGGGTTACCCTGGAGTCGAGGGAGAAGGAGGGGAAAAGAGGCAGTTGATGTAGAGGCGCATGCGAGGGAGCCCGATCAAGAGGAGGGGAATGATGCGGGACGCGATAAGACCGCGAGTGAAATATTGGAATTGTATTGGGGATGGTCCCCATCAGGAGGCTCTCGAGTTGGAAGTGATGCGGTGAACCGCGTCGCGGAGAGAGAGAGTAAGGACAGTCGCCGGAAACGAGACCCCTCGGAGTGAGGAGAAGGGAAATGAAACGACTTAAGCGATTTTGCCTGGGACCCCCGCCCATGAATGAAATGGCCTGCGTGGCCATGCCGTGGAATGGAAAATTTACTGTAGTCTCAGACTGAGGTAATACACCTCCTTGGATGCGATCACGCGCTGCCGCCGCGCGCACGTGAAGGGACGCTTGGATCAGTGATCCGCCCTTGTGGGGCATGATTTAATCAAAAATGGGGATGTCGGCAGGGAGCTGCTGGACGGGCGGTGAAAGTTGAAAATTGAACACTGGTCAGTCTTCGAAATTTTAATCAAAATTAAGGGAAGGTACGGAACTTGTCGGTCATACGAGAACAGCGTGTCGCTTGCTATAGCCAACGGCACAAGTATCCGAGGCCGTCCGGAAGCCCCGTCACCAACCATCGCGCGCGACGCTGACCACAACACAGAACGACGACGCCGCCAGACTCGTTTCAAAGGCGGTGACTACGATCGGCGAACTGAGAGACCAACGCTCGACGAGCGGGAGGGTCCTCCCACACGAGCATATGACATGCAGACTTCGAAGAAGACCGCGTCTAAGTTGTTGCACACACTCGCCTAGGAAGGCTGCCCCTTCCTGCGCCAGACCGCGAATATTTTCGTGAAGACTTCGTCGTTCGAGGCGGCAACAAAGGAAAGAAAAACAGGGAAACAAGAGACAACGGAAACGGCATTTGCTTTCTTCATTTATGAGGTGACGGAGAGTCACTCTGCAGTCTCCTCCTCGCACGCCCTAGAGGACCACTGCAGCGAGAACGACTCCAGCGGAGAGAATGGGTAGCTCGACGAGCTTGATTACGGCGATCAGTCCGTCGGTCATGACGACTGCCGATGTCACAGCTCACGTCAATTTTTCTTACCCCGAGCGACCAACCGTGAGGGTCCCTCCCCTTTCCTTTCCATGTCCTTTTCCCCTCTTTTCTTTGATTCCCTTCCCTATTCCCCTACCTTTCTACTTTATTATTTCTTTCTGTCCTCCTTCTATCTGTTTTTTTGCGAAGGCAGTGAAGTACAACGAAACACAGGGAGGAGATGGAGAGTGTCGTTTTTCAAGCCTGGAGCAAGGAACGCGTCCCCCACGTACCAAGATCGAAGATGTCGCGAGTGGCCTTGGCAAGGGTGACGATGCTCCCCAAGATCACCAGAATTCCCCAACTCGAAGACTGTCAAGCCCCCTCGCGATGGAGGACCAGAGAGACATGTTCTGCCTCTACGCTCAATTTTATTTGGACTAGATATGTATTTGGACTAGATATGTACCCGAACCGGGATGCAACGCACGAAGACAGTAGAGGCATCGCACGAATGGCCTTTCTCACGGAGATCGTGGTCGACCACGAATGGAATTTTGCCCAGTATGGGAGCAGAGACAAGGACGGTCAAATAACACAATCGTCGCGCTGGTGACGCAGTCGCCATTGTTTTCCCACTTCAATGGGAAATTCGAAGGGACGATGCTTTTCAAGCTCGTTCCCAGTCGCGAGAAAGAGGAAAGCCCCACTCTTGATGGCATAAAAAGGGTCCCTCCGATACGATGACAACGTGTGCAGCAAGACGCTGTCATACAAGAAGACATAAATATATAAGGGGGCGACGCCCCGTACACTCGGACAGAGGGGTTGCCCGATACCATTTCTTACTTTATTTATTGATGCATTTGGAAGGATGGACGTTCTCGAAGAGGACGGCAGTTTTCCGCCCTCATAGGAACGAGGTAGAAAATGGGGGAATGACGAGTGAGCAACATTGACAGGATCACCGGTGCGTGCTTCAATCTTGAAGGCTTCCGAGGGAATGGGCTGAGGCCCAACGCACAGGACGAGGAGGTTCGCGTACTGTAGAGTGGTTGAAACCATGATTCGACGATGCATTATATGAGGCGGTCGAAGACCAAGGAAGCCGAGTGGAGAGCCACTACGTGGGGGACCCGTTCGAAGTCCTCTAAGATGAGATCCCGTTATGAAGCCGAATGGGGGCGTCCCCGTCGTCGGTCGCTCGCAATTAATGACAAAGTAACAGAGAGCGTCTCTACGCCAAGTGTGTGCCTACGTGATGGAAGATTCCAGGCGGAGAGTGAATGAAATGATGATGGAAAAGGTGGCGTGGAACGAAGAAATACTAAACTCACGGCCCTACGCAGTAACCATGATGAATTGTCGTGGACAGGAGACCAAGTACAACGAGGAGAAATTTTATTACTCACGATTGTTTCAATCACAGGGGCGCAACATTCTGTGTCATACTGTAGACGAACGCGTACCCGGTCTCGTTGAGAGTGTTTGAGGGAGACTGAAGAAGTTCCACACGACGTTTTCTATTTTAGAGGCGCTACATAGCTATAGCAAGCTCAAAAGAATGGGAGAAGATATGTGAGAGCCTGGGTAGCCTCTGCGTATTGGTCGAATGGGCGACATGTGTGCGGAGAAAAACGCGCATGGAGGGACAAGTTTGTGTCCTGATCGCCGTCATTTGTTGGACCCCTTGGGGAAACTCAAGGGAGGAGTAAAACGGATTATCAATAAGAGGGAAGATCGGCACCATCGGGAAAGAGGAACGCGACAGCGGTGACGGTACGCCAATAAAAAAGAGGAGAGAAATGTGACGAGGAAAAAGAGAAGGAAATGGCAGAATCGGGATGCGACCGCAGAGGCGGGGGCATACAAAAAAAAGAGGAAATTAAAAGTCCGAGGAAACGGGCGGAGTCGGAGACTCCAAAGAGGACATCGTTTCCTCGACGAGGAGTTCAGCCGGACAATGGATCAGCCCGACATTCGAGGAAGAGTGTACGTGCATGTACCGTTCCGCGTTTCGCGAACGAACGGTACGCCGAAAGAAAAGAGGAAAGCGAAGGTAACGAGGGATACGTAGGTGATTCATTTTATTATCCAAAAGCTACCGGATGACGTCGATAACCAGACGTCACCCCAAACGGGTAATAATCCGAGAACGGATCATGGGGGAAGTCGCTCTGAGCGGCGGGTCAGTGGGGCGGCACACCCAAGGATTTTTCCTTCGAGAGTGAGGTAACGAGTCGAGCAAAGACTTGCAGATCATCGAGGGAAGCCCCTTGGAGAGCTTCATCTTTGATGCCATGAGCGCGCAGCAATTTGCAGTAGATGCCAATGGCGCCGTCGCTCTTTTTAGGAATTGATGGGGACGGTGGGGAAGACAACACTTCCCTAACCGACAGAGTCTCGGTATGCCCTACTGAGGGGATATCGGCAGCAGGAGAAGGAGAAGCAGGGGCTGCAAGGAGAGGGTAATCTGGAGCAGACGGTCGGGGACAAACGTCGTCCGCACGGGGATCTATGGCTCGTTTGGGAGCCACGTCAGGGGTTGGAACTTGGTTGCCGAATTGGCGACTAAGGCGCGCTTCGGAGAGAGAGCACAAGGCGGATGTCCAAGGGTTGAACCAGACGAAGTCACACGCCGCACTGTGACTTCGTCCGGGAGAAAAGGACGGGCGTCGCTTCGCGAAGGATCGGGATGAGTTGATAGGGAGAACAACATCCCAGTCGACCTGATTGATCTTTTCGAGTAAGGAGTGCAGTTCGAAGTCGGTGTCCGCTCCGCCCAGGGCACGGTATAGTCCAAAAGGCACATAAGCTCGACGAGCTTCGGAGGAAGATACCACAGCCGCCAACAATCGTACGCCTCCCAGAGCAAGGTGGCGGCTACCTTCACGCACCACTCCGTCAAAAAGACAACCCACAACTCGTGACGAGGATCAGTGAAATGGTTTCCAAAGTAGGTAAGGATGGGACCGAGTTCTGCCCAAAATCCTTGGCAGACCTTAAATTGTCCCCACCATGAGGGAAGTTGCTGGTACCGGTTGGGGTAGTGTGACCGAGCAATTTCCCCCGCCTCCACCATTGGGTAAGCTAGGAAGTATCCCGTGTCCGATCTCATCTTACGCTCGAGTCGGACAGAATGCTGGAAGAAGGGGATGTTCCCGCGTTTCATATGTCGGAAATTGAAGGGGAGGATTGCGCGTGTGTATGACATGGCATCGTTAGTCACCGTCAGTTGGTTATGCCACAGGCGGTCGGCCCCGAGCACGGGGTCACCCCGTGTCCAGCTGAGGAGGTTGTCAAGGTAATCACGCTCCCCCTCCGTGCGAAATTTCCACGTGTTGCATCCGAAGGACAAAGGAATGAGGGCATCGGATAGGGATAGGTCGAAACGGCCGAGGACGGCTTCCATGAACCGCAGGGATAGGCCCTGGCGGCCACGAGGGGAGGAACGGCGCAGGGTAGAAAGGGGAATGGCGATACGGGCACGCCAATCGTAGGAGGAAATGTCTTGAAGGGGAAGGTGACCCGGCAGCATCCCCGCACCGTCGGCAAAGTCGCGCTCGATGCTAGCGACGTCGCGCACGTCGATGGCGGAAAACCAAGGAGCGGCCACGTACATTAAGGGATATTCGCGCATGGATTGACCTTTGAGCTCTGCTAGTGAGGGTTATTGACGAGGGGTTGATGAAGGGTGGAGACCGGGATGGAAGGCCGGTTCAGGAATGTTGGTGTCCGGGGGAAGTCGGGGTATGGAAGGAAGGTCGCTAGGAATGGAAGGCGTGTATGAGAAGCCCACACCGCGGCGACCGCGGGTGGTATGTCCGGCAGTGGGATCCGATGAAAGTAACATGGAGATCGTCTTACTCTCATCTCACGCATGCGGCGACCGACGGTCGGAAGCAAAGGAAGAAGTTAGGAAGCAAGGGAGTGAAGCCGCTGCGCAAGAGCGCTCAGAAGGGGGATATGTAGTGCAATATCCGGCCTGGGAAAGGGACACCAGGGGGGTCCTGTAGTCCGGATTGGGGGACTTCAGTGTGATTCATTTTACACTATATTTTAATTATTTAATTTAATTTAGTTACAAATTAATTATCTAACATTAGATTAGATTTAGGATCTGGCGCCGAGAGCTACTGTACTGACTCCGGCGGGGCAATATATACCTTAGCCCTCTGACTCACGAGTCAGTAAAGGTAACCCGAGTTGCCAGAGTTTGATATGCCTTGGTCGAAGTCCGTCTTTTACAAGACATTCCCTTTAACTACATATTACTTTATCCTTTGCGCTCGGGGGTCCCCTTTTCCCTTATCAATTTTCCTTTACTTCCTTATCCTAATTTCCCTTAATCTTGAGTTGGTCCCACCTTGTAGGATTGCGATCCGCAACGTGACGTCATTAGCCATCGGGCTTCTGTGTTGGTGCACCAGTGGTGCTTTTCTCAGCGTTGGTTCCATCGGAATCTGGTTGCCACTGATCCGGTGTTGGTACTTTGCCATCGGGCAGTACGACGGTGTAGCGCTGTTACGTTTTCTTCTTTCCCGACGGGCTACGTTGCGACGTCCCCGTCGAAGACCATATCAAGGGTATAAGGTGTACAAGGCGCTCTTCGAGCATTGAATTTACGACCCATCGGACCAGGTTTACCTAGACATCCCTCCGAACTCGTCGAGCAGTTGCCTTTACAAGTCTCTACCACCATTTACCGATCCGGGGCTGGGCCCTTCTCTTTGCCCCCTATCAGGGATCCGAGCTACTGCGGTCCACAAACCCCCTTAAAGAGAACAGGGAGCTTCGAACACTCCGTAGCGCTGTGCCGTTGGCAGTTGTTGTTTTTGTTGTTGTTGTTTGTGTTGGACCGTCGGACCTTGGTCTCTGCCTGACAGCCGCATTGCACTACACAGGCCGTCCACGCCGAGCACCTCCTCGCACACCGCTCCGTACGGTCCCTCCTCCTCTTCAGACTCATCCTCACAATCGTCCTCCACCCCTCAACGAAATCCTGACAGAGCAACCCCTTGACAAATCAGGGTTTCTGTGTGAGCACTGGTTTGGCTCATTTGCTTCAGGAGCAAAACGGGAAGGAGGAAGTTGTTGTCTGCCATGATGTTGGGAAATCTAGAGATCGTGGTGTGAGGTTTGCTCATGTTCCCAACTTTGCGTCTCCCTGGCCACGTGTACACATAATAGCATTTTACCGTTATTTCAAAATCTACAGAAGCCATTGATTTGAGGGCTTGTCTCAAAGGGGAAAATCCTTAATTAAAAAGGGCTAATAGAAGCATCTGATACAGCGCAGTGTGGTGGTGGCTTTGCAAATTCCTTACAACGGCAGTGGGTCTCTCCAGGGGCTGTCAAAAACTCTAAGTCTAGCACTGACCCAATATCTGACCCCAAAAAATTCATTTATGACCCATGTGACCCGTGCCCAGGGGGGTCACGTACAGTAGCAAGTACGCATATAATGCCACTACACTGGCCACAATACCTTTGAAATACCTTTTCAGGGCTCTTTCTAAGACTCCCAGCTCATCACAGTGGGAGCATCGCACTTAACTTTCCTTGCGAGACTCATCGAGTCCACCCCCTTCCCCAATGCAATGAACAGCCGTTGATCGCCAGGAAGGCCACAGAATCACCCAGACGTCCAAGCAGAGACATTGGATCCCGCCACTGTCCTCAAACAGATCGAGAACACAGAGGAAGCAGTTAGAACAGACGGGCCGTGGGCGGAAACTGCGCAATTTCTTCAGGGAAACTTTCAGGCAGGCGGGAGTTCTTCTGCCAACCCTGTTCATCCCGCACATGATCCACAGCCCGTAGCTCGGGATCTGTCGCAAGAGCTTGCGAAAAGTGGCCGAGCCGGTTCTGACAAGCCCCCTGATATTTCTGTGGACGACGACGGGAGCTTGGAGAGCGCAGACTCTTGCTCTGACCTCGATCCGGACTACTCGTTTAATGATGACTCGTCAACAGGTGAAAGCAGCGACGAAATGGAACTGGAACCTCTGAATGACTACAACGGTTTTCAGTTTCGCGATACCGACACGTTCGCAGACGGGAGCCAATTCTCCGTCACCTTCGTTGACACTTTCCTTGCCGACAAGCTTCGAGCAGAGGTGGGCGGGATCCTCGACAGAGTTTTCCCGAAACTGCAATCGAGCATTCGCGAAGACATCGTGACACCACTGGACACACTCGAGCTGTCTTTCCCCCATTATTAGTTGACCTCCTTGTGGATTTCGCCAACAAGTCCCTTCGCGAGTATGAGAAGGAGGCAACCAATCCAAATGAATTTCGCCTATGCCTCTTGGCTTAATTGAGGGCAGCAGTTTACCGCACTAGCATCACAAGGACGTTTAGCCAGGAGGATACATTTTGGTATGCCCTTCAAGGGAGTGTCCCTGTTGGGATGCATCGCTGTTTAGATGTCCTGAGGGCACTCGAGGGACCACAGCCTGCGGCTTCAGAAAGGTGCTGGGAACACAGGAGCTCCGAGGCGAAGCGATTTCCCGGACTGTTGGAAGAACAGGTTACATCTATAAATTCCCAGCTCTTCCTAACACCGGCCACAATTCTTTCGATTGACAACGATCACATCAGGAAGCGATCCAGGAAAGTAGCAGAGGAAACGCACTTAAAAATTGTGAACGATCCTAAGAAGGCGGTTGGTCCTGTCCGAACAGCATGTTCGTCCGCTCTTACGGGCTTTTTTGTGTCGGGCCACTACAGCATCAAGGGAGAAAACATTCTGGCCACATTCCAGCAGCTTTTTATGGATATACAAGGCGCACGGCATCCAAACGACTTGGGCCCTATGACAGAATTAATCGTAGCTGCTGATCGCGGATATATGGGCAGAGAAACCGTGAGGTTTATTGTTCATGATCTTGGGGCATCGTTTATAGGAACACACAAACGTGCCCATGGATACCCTTTTGTTTATGGGTCTACTGGACTGGCGACCAAACACAGGGGCATGGTTATACCAGAGAAGGGTGGAAGGGCCGTTTTTTATGCGACGAAAATGTCGAAGGGCAGAGCTAAGGCCTACGTACAAGGGGTCAAACTCACTGCAATTGCATATCGAGAAGCTGTGAATGGCCGAGTTGCACTGTTCCTTACATCCGTGAAGGAATTTTCCAGAGGTTGGTCTACTGTTCCACGACGGGTTTCCACCAAAATTGTTGCAGGGTCAGACGCCGGCGGATTGTTACTAAATAGGTCTCCAACGCAAATGCCGGGGAAATGCGCAGAACAGGGGCGACTGCTGGATGTCTCGGTCGTTTTGTTGGTGATCCGAAACACGCTGTAATGAACAGCAACAGCAAACTCAACGGCCTCTACAGCAATGCGCCAAAATCAATTGCAAAAATGATTGTTTTACCCAGTTACAGTATCCTTCCGCTTCCCCTACATGCTTTCGCTGTGCTCCCGTCCAAACAGCCCCCGAACACCTTCCGCACGAAACCGTCGTTCCACGAAGTCCGCTCATTTCGGACGATAGCGCTTCTGTATCCGTCGACGCCGTTCTAATTGCGAGTTCCCAATATGATACCATCTACTAGTTAGCTGCTGATATAAAATCATGTCGTCATCACGAAGCGGCTTCCACCGTATGTGAAAATTGGTCAGACCCAGACACAGACGAAAAATTGAGTCATAGTTTGATTCTGACCACTTCCACTTAGACCCCAGCACATTCCAAAGCACATATAGACGCCCAAAATAATTATCTACCACAATACGGTCACTTGATATGAACTTGTTAGTCGACACGTCCGCAGGTGACAGAAATGCACCTTGAGGTTTACGCTTGGGGTGAATTATTCGGCAAAACTCACCAGCCCCTTGATAGCCTTTATCCGCCAGAATAGCGCATTGATTAGGATATCTCTCTGCCAGCGGCGCGTTGTCCACGATTTCCAATTCATCAGTCTTCTTGGGCTGGGTGCGCCGATGAAACCACTGCATGTTTTGAAATATAACGAGATCCGAAACCGACCCTGGCTCATGCATGCTGGAACCCACAGCAAACCCATTTGGCGTTACTGACACTTCGACTTTGTATCCGTATAACTTGTGTTTTCCACTGTAGTACCGCTTTCCCTCTTCTACACTACTGGCTGGTCTGAAAACAGGCTGAAATGTGACATCCGTCGCGTAGCGTGCCATGGGGTAGTTTTTAAAAACGTTCCCATTCGCTTGTATTTCTTTCATTGACCATCTCTTTGCCTGGTTTGTGACGTAGTGATCATAAACAGCTTCAGATAGAAGCTGTATGAACTTAAGCACCATCCTCCCAAAAGCAGACGTTTTCTGGCCAAACATTCTTGCCAAAAAGTCCCAAGTACCCCCATGCTTGAGAACTGCTAGAGTCATAAACAGTACGTCCTTAGGTGTCTGCGCCCACTTTCGCCCTCGGCCAACATTGTAGTTCTCCAGCTTCAGCCTTTCAAACCCAGCCCAAATTCCAATGAATTGGACTGGATTGAAATTTGTCATCTCAACAATGGCCTTCGCACCTCCTTGATCGTAGAAGCGGTCGAAAATGGGGGCATCTGTCCCGTTATCCTCGTCACTGTCGTCCGGGCGGTCATTTTCGAACAGTTCCAGCTCATTTTGGCGATCTATAGAGGCGGCGGAGAGCAGTTGCAGAGCTTGTGCTGCATCATGGGACGAGAAGCAAGCCATACTGTTTCGCCTGGCAATGACGGGGAGCGTGACACGGAAATAAAAGGGGGGATTAGAGCACGAAATGTGCGGTCCAAGCTGACAGCGGGGACGGGAGAGGAGACAGAGAAGGGAAGGGCACCACCGGGAAGAGAAGGGGAAGGAGGCCGAAAAGGGAAGTTGCCTTTGAGGAGTGAAGCGACGGGGGTGTGGGGCAGGAGCTGGCAGGGGGTGGGGGGTTGGGGTGTGGAGATGGCGAGGTGTGGGAAGGGATCGGGGAAGATGTGGAAGTAGGGCTGTCAAGGTGTGGAAGACGAGGTAGAGGTGCGCTGTAGGAGGGCGGGAGAATCGCCTGTTCAGAAGTTTTGAAACGCGTTGAGTTCTTGCATTGTGATGTGGCCCAGTCGTTTGTCGAATGACTTGGGCATTACGATTTCACATGCCGCGCTTTCACATTCACTCGAAGTCGAGGAATGGACCACGTATCGTCGATTGGTGGGTTTGTTGTCGAGAATGCCAACCATATTTACAGTTAGTGTGGTTTTTATGTATTAATTGATCATATATCAAAAATGATTGTCTTCTCAGCAATTAATTGGCTCTTTTGGCTGTGCGGGGGAATTTGCGTGAATGGTCTAATGGATATCGGGTCATTCACAGGCTGGGGGGGACATTGAGCGGTATCCAGGATATGCTGCGTTTCGGGAGTGCCTTTCAGCTCTTCAGGAGCTGACACGGCAGCAAAGTTCTTGCAGGGGCTGGTTTATTCAACGCTCTTTTCGTTTTACGTCCAAGACATGCTTCGGATGTGTCAAGGTATTGGGTCTCGCTCAACAGGATCCCCGCTACTATGTGCCTAAAGGCCTCCTTTATATCTTGCGCGTGATTTATGCAGCCTCCAGCGACTCTGCTGGTGGCGGTTCCTGCCCCTCTGATGCCCATAGGGATACTGCTGCTATTGTTGCTGAGCTTCGCGAGAAGTTTACCAAGAGGCATAAACTCACTGTTCCAATCCTCAACCGATATCTGGCCATATTTGGCCTTTTGAAATCCGGTCGTAAGGCGGACAAGATCGCGCGCCTCAAAGCCTTCCTTCAGAGCCATTGCCAAACGTCTACCTGCCCCGGATAGGCTGTATAGATTTCTACACGCACATCCGCGGTAACAAATAATTCATCCGTGACACAATTCCAGCGGAGTGCCTTCGAGCAAGCGTATCTAAAGGAGGCGTTCAGCTCTTGGATTCTGAGGCCGGCCAAGAAAGATACTGCGGCAATGATGGTCGGGCGTGCAAATGAACCGCTGGTATTAGCCAGGATATCGTCCTTCCTGAGAGCTGCCGATTCACCCTTCCTTATCAACTGCATTGTAGACACGGGTCTGGTGTGTGGTCGAAATATCAACTCTAGAACTATGGCTGATTCCCCCGATGGATTGGCATTCTGCAGACTGAGAATTCAACCGCAATTATGAGGCACAGCGGAGGACGAGAAGATAATAGACCTCATTGGAACGGCGGGAAATGAGTTTTTTACAGCTGCTATAGAGGTGAAGACTCTATCTTCGGAGCGCCGCCTTCGCTTCGCTTTCGATATGGTACAAACAGTAGGTCACGTTTTGGACATTGAAGCGGATTCTGCGCAGTGCCGTGACTTATACATGAAAGCTACGATGTCGACGGAGTACAGATGCCAATGTCTCCACCATGCCGCTGTCACAAACACAACGGATGTGTTGTTTTTTGTTGCGTCTTCATCGAAAATAATTTACGTAGTGCCACTGCGCTACAGTGAGGCTCTGCTGTCTAATTATAGAACATACATGGAAGATGTGAGTGGTTCTGTATTCTCTTGGATTGGTGCTTTGCCGAACGATATACCTTCAAATGTAACAGATACCGCATGCCCCGAAGATGAAGGAACAGAAGTTGAAGCATTTTTCTCATACTACAGTCTATGTATGTCAGCCCACCGACACGTTGCTGAGACGGGGACACCCCTCGAGGAAACTGCGCAGATTAAGCCGAGAGTGGCGTTAATGTGGAACGCAGAGAAAGCTGGCACAGATGAGTTTTCGCGCGCCCTGTCCGATCTGAAGGTGGAGATTGTTGGGTCACAGCCGTTATGCAAATATGTCCTGAGATATATCTCAGGACATATTTGCATAACGGCTGTAACGGATCTGTGTGAGGGCATATATGCCCTCACACAGATCTACAATTCTTTCCTGTGCTATAGGTTGCTAAAGTTTCAAAACTCTAAGTTCGGAACAATGAAAGTACAGAGTTATAAGCTGAATAGGAAGAGAATAACAAAGCAGATGTCATCCCTAGAGTATATCTGCAAGTTGGTGGACCAAATGGCGTTGCCCCTCGAAGAGAGCAAGGGATAGGAGATGAATGACGTGCTCCATCAAAGGTTTAATCGGAACATTTTGGCGTCTTTCTCGGGAAGGGATATGTGGATCCTGAGGAGCCGCGGCCGTCACGAAGTCAAATGGCAACCTTTCTGTCAAGCTAAGAATGCAAATGGGTCGAAATATAGAGTCCTCATAAGAAAGTGGTGTGTACTATGTACTCAAGTCCTGAAAAGGGATGACGACGGAAAGATTTTAAAGAAGGGACGCAAGACTTCCCCAACATGCGCAAAATGCTTGGTCCCACTCTGCAATCCGGAGGCCAACTTGGCCGTCTCCTTGAAGGAGATTAGCGACAAACTGCCATGTTGGAACGTATTCCACGGCACGAAAGATCTGCTTTGTGTTGCCGGTAGCTTGCTGCAACAAACCAAGGAGAAGGCTGGCATTTCGGCTAGCAAAGGCGAAGATCTAGAAAACATGTCGTCAGAGGGTCTGAGCGGGAGAGCTCCTTCCGTACAAAATTCTAGGAACAGTAGCGTGAGGCGCAGTGCTAGGAAGCGCTCTCGTACATCGCGAGACTCAGATCTGCCTCCTGCCAAGCGCCGTGGAAAGCACGCAGGCTATAATAACCCATCTTCGAGCAGCGGAGTTGCAGGTGATACAGGGTTGGTAGTAGCGGAGAAGCAACAGATTAAAAGAGTTTAGCTCCAAACCCCTCTCTCTTGGCATTTGTTGGCGACGTGACGCAGATCTACAGCGTGCAGAAAACAGAGTAAGCTATGAAAGGTAAATGATAATGCGTATCGCCAACGGTGTGAGTGCTAGGCACGGGAGACATCCTGCAGTGTGATTCAGGGCGCCGTCGAGACCAAATGGGGCGCGCATGTGGCGTCGACGGCATACACACACACCACCGATCACTGCGGCGTCTCCCGTTCTACCACGTCTTCCTGCCTTGCAAGCCAGCCCGGCCGGCGGCGAGCTGGACCGAATGGTCGGTGCGCATGCGTCTGCGGTGCCACGCACCAGCGGTGGCGTCCCAAGAGCTATCGAGCCGAACGCAGCGCGAGAGGACAGCGGGAGCCTCCGGAGCAAGACGGGAGCGCTTTGGAGCGTCGAAGTAGCCTACGTCCCGGTCGGAGCAGCAGGAAACGCATGTAGCGGCGGGCGGCCACGCGTGTTGCACCGAGTGCACCTGTCCTGTGCCGGAGCAGCGAATGTCCCAGAAGAGGCGAGGCTCGGATCCTGGTCTTCGGCTTGGGATTGTGTACGACGATCAGCAGGAATGCCTGTGCTGTCGGCGGTTATTACCAGGCGCCCAGATCATCGTTCGCAGGGCTGCGAGGGTCTACTCCGGAGCACGGGGTCATGGGGTCGGGGCGGCAGGTGACCATGCACAAAAGCGATGGGGTCTTTACGGGCGGGATATCTCTGACCCCATGCAAGGGGTACTAATTTTTGTGTAGATTTTAGAACGGGGTTATTGTTTTCTGAAATGGTCCAGTACATCGTTGAGAGCATCACCACGGGTAGGTGATGAAATAACCGAACAACAACCCTGGGCACGTTTTTTCTAGAACTCAATTGGCTGGTGGAAATTTGGTGGTTTGTGTAGTGCAGTGACCCTGCGCCCTTTATCCCTGGTCACCGCCGTCGCGAGGCCGCGTTTCCAGCCTTTGACACGTGTGTAACACGTGTGCTCATCCAATGTGTAAATGTACACCAGCCCCTGACATAACGGAAGGACAAGTCCTTCGGCCTGCACGATTCTTGAACACAACATCAGCCCCCGGACCGGACCGCCTCGCTCCAGCTACTAGCTCGAACGTCGGTCAGCCCTGAGGTAGGGGTAACAGGACTCTCCGTTGTCACGCGTCTTGTGCAACGCCTCGCCAGTGGCGATATTCCAGAAAATACCATCCCGCTCCTTGACGCTTCGACGCTGATACCCATTCAGCCTCAACCGGGGAAAATTCGTCCAATCGCAGTTGAGCAAGCACTTCGCCGCCTTGCGACGAAGGTGCTCCTGCCGGCTTCGATTGAAGACTCTCGAGATCGCCTCCACCCGGAGCAGCTTGCCAATGGGGTGCCCTCCGAGATGGATGCAATCATACATGACTGCCGAATGTTGATGTCTCGCCACGGCCATGATCCTAATTACGTTCTCGTCTCTGTAGATACCACGAATGCGTTCAACTTCTTCTCGCGACAGCACATGCTCAACCGTCTCCCATTGCAGTCCCCGAGCCTTGCTCGATTCCTTAATGTCATATATACGGGCACACAGCTCCCCACCTCATACTCCCGTCGTCTCCCCCCACCCTCATGCGTAGCGAGGAGGGGACGCAGAAAGGAGATCCCGCCAGCATGCTTATGTTCTCTCTGGCCGTTCAACCACTAGTTCGCCGAATAACGCGAGAATGCAATCTCCTTCTCAATCGGTGGTATACCGACGACGGTACCTTAATTGGCACCATTGAGGAAGTGACCAAGGCTAATCGCATAATCAAAGACAGTGGAGCCGGCGCGGGTTTTCATATCAATGTCTCAAAATCTCGCGCTTATTGGCCTTCTATGACGCCTACAACACTCCGTCCCGTATTGGATGCATTCCCTCTACACACGCTCGATGAGGGCGGACTGGTCCTCCTCGGGGCACCACTCGGCAATGACACGTTTGTCAAGGCCCACTTGCATACCAAAATTGAATCTTGCGCAGAAGCTCTTCGCCCTCTAGAAAAAATCCCAGATGTTCGAATGCGTTTTCACCTACACCGCTTGACAGGATCTGTTTGCAGAGTTGAGCATGTCTTCCGATTGACCCTTCCCACACTATCTCTACCGCTCTCCGTTCGCTACGACGCACTCCAGCTAGCGACCTACTCTCGTCTCAACAATGTTGTCGTTTCGCCTAGTACGGCGAACCAAATATGCCTTCCACTGCGTCTCTGCGGCCACAGCTTCACCCCACTGTCCCCATTTCTTCACGCCGCCTATGCCGCAAGCCTCATCGAGGCGGCCCCCAACTGCCTTCATGGCCCGACGCACCCCTCCATTATTGATTACCGCTCCATGGCCCGCGAGCATATTGCTCATTTAATTGGTGCACTTGGCACGACGGATCAGCCCAGAAGTGCACACTGTAAGCACGGATCCCCTGGTATGTTTGAACCAGAAGCCCTCTGGAAACGACCTGAACGCCCACACAAAATTTTATTTCAGGCTCTCCATGAGGCTTCCGCCAATGTGTACTGGGAAAACCCGCATGGGACTGCTTCCCTTGCCCCTCTCATTACAGCTCGATGTCAGTCCGCCGTCGTGCGCGCTACACCTCCCTTTGCGCTCCCGGTTCCGCTGCTTTCCTGTGCGCTCATCCTGCACTTTCCTTTCGCGTCTCTACTACTATGTGGTCTTCCATGCTTCGTCGCCATCTCGACTCGCCTGTTTATGAGGACTCTATCACGCCGTTAATTTGCTCTCACTGTGGCCGCCCCATGGATTCCCGTGGCGATCACGCATCGATATGCAAGCATGAATTTGGAGTTGTGCGCCGTCATAACGCTGTGCGAAACTCCCTCGCACGCTATGCTTTCTGCCTTAGCTACACGATATGGTCCAGCATAGCCTCGGCTACCATTGCCCGTATGCCATATCACGGCTCGGCTTTATCATGTCCCACCCAAATGTGATTCTTTAACGCCCGTCCTGTGGTATAGCATCGGCTCCGCCTGAAAGTTAGAAAAATAAAGGTTCTTACACACTTTAGATGAGCCCACACGTGTATGCTGCACGCTCCCGTCTATGACACGTGTACTCATCCAAAGTGTACGCGTACACTTTGGATGGTACCACACGTGTATGATAAGCGCGCCACACGTGTACTGTGCGCGCACACTTCGGAAGGTAGACCACGTGTACCATACGTGGCCACACGTGTATGACAGTCGTATGACACGTCTTACGATAGAAAAGATAGCCGAGGAGCAACGCGTGGATGACTTCTGCCAAACCGTTTTGGCGGGACAGTCCGAGTCTCGAGACTCCGCGTTTTTCGAGGACCACCAAGGGGTGCTCAAACGGAGACACCTCTTCGATCCTGATACCGTACAGGTGGTGGTGCCTCGGACGCTCCGCGCCAGGCTTCTTCGCCTGTGCCACAACCCGGCCATCGCGGGGCACCCGGGCCAGAACCGTATGTACTACGCACTTCCACGCGAGTACTACTGGCCCCACCTGGCTGGCTGCACACGTGGCAGCCGCGGTGCGAGGGTGTCGGACCTGCGCGATGAACCGGGTCAAGCTGAGGAAACATCTCAATCGATTGAGATTGTTCCCAGCTACGAGGCCTCTCGACAGCCTCGCCATCGACATCTTGGGGCCGCTCCCCAAGACGAAGGCAGGAAAACGGTTCCTGCTCGTGATTACGGACCGCTTTAGCAAGCTGACGCAAGTCGTCGGGCTCCTCACGATAACCGCATACACCGTCGCAGTTGCGTTCTGCGAGTCGTGGGTGTTTAAATACGGCGTCCCGCTCACGTTGCCGTCAGATAACGGACCGCAGTTCAACGCCAAGTTCTTCCACAGCACGTGCCGTGTTCTGGGGATAACTAATATGTACACATCGGCATACCATCCCCAGACGAACGGGCAAGTTGAGCGATACAACCGAACGATCGCTGCGATGCTACGCAACTACGTAGGCGAGCATCAAGATGACTGGGACGTGTACGTGGGGCGGCTTACGTACGCGTATAACTCCCACGTACACTGCACCACCGGCACGACGCCGTTCGAGCTCGTGCTCAGCAGACCACCGCCGGAGTTCTCTCTTCGACGACCGGACGGTAACGCGCCCCCTGCCGACAGAGGGGACCAACGCACCGAGTTCCTCAAGACCTTGGATTCGACAATCCAGAAGGCCTACGGGAGCCTGCGTCGGACGCAGGCTCGCTACAAGCGCGACTTCGATAAGCGCATACGACGGATCAACTCGCGACTCCGTCCGGGAGAGTACGTATACCTCAACCGCACCGACGGGGGGAAGACTTCGAACAAGCTCGCGTCCCCTGCGGTCGGACCCTACCGCGTCCTTGCGAATGACCGCCGAACCATCATGATCGATCGTGATGGGGTCACTGAGCGGGTCTCCACAGACCGCTGCGTATACGCGCCACCGCCGACGGACGCGCCACGGGGGAGCACAACAACCCCAGCTGACCTTGCCGACAAGGTCAGAGAGGGAACACAGTACGCTGTCGAGCGACTACTGAAGCACCGAGATATGCAAGACGGAACTATCGAGTTCCTCATCAAGTGGGCGGATTACGACACGCCCACCTGGACTGCGCGGACTCACGTCCCGGAGGAGTTGGTGTCTCGTTACGCCCAACGCCTCCGGAGACGCACCGGCATGGACCTCAACTCAAACGTGAACGCGGACGTTCACGCTTGAGGAGGGGGCCCTCAACCGCTCCTTCGCGGATTAAAACGTCAGGCTGCACGAGCAGACCGGAAAGAGAGGCGTGAAAGGACAGCTGCCCTCATCGGAGGGTCACGCGATCGGACAACGCCCGACGTCAAGACGTATTGACGGACAGAGCCGGTTCGAGAAGGCGCCAACGCGCTGGATCGCATCTGCAGTCAAGCCAACTAACGACATACTACGTCGCCGACAACACGCGAGAGCGAGAACAGCACGTACTGTCTTACAAAAACAAGGCCTCTCGGATGAAGAGGAGAGACCCTGCCGAGACCCCGTAGTCAATCGTCAGGAAAGCCTCCTCCTCATTTCAGTAAGTGAGATGGCTGCACCGATGCGAGACGGTACGGCAGGACGCAAAGCGAAGCGACCGCTCCAGCCTTCTCTACCTGATAAGAGACCGATGGGGGGCAGCACGAGCGAGACATGGAGGAACGTTAGTTTTGCGGTTGCGAACCGAACACGGAGGACGACCTCCGTCGCACAATTATTACGCCCACGCAGACCTTTCCCGCAATCGTTGCCCCAGGTAAAAAGCGGAAGGATGGAAAGTACGTACCGCCTTACGAATGCCGGCTTAAGAACGACGAGTGGGGCGAGAACAATGCGGTCTGCCAAAATAGGAAACGCGTAGCCGTCGGTCAGTCCGTGCTGTTCGAAGAGGAACGGCCCTCGTGGTAGTCCGTGAGACGGGGGGTGGAGGAACAGAGCGGGTCCGGATGCACGCGCAATGGGAACGCGCGAAGTACGCAGAGGATCGGACGAACCCATCCTAGAATGGCTAAAAATGGACGGCGAAGTTGACTGCAGCCCGAGGTGCCAAGGGGCACCGACAGCGCATGCCCAATAATAACGGACTTTATGAGGGATAGGAACACTACAAGGACGACTGGATCCGACAAGTGCACGTGAGTACCGCCAGTGCAGTACGACACGCGCCAACCCCACGCGTTCCATGCCCAGATCACTACCGCCACCACCCCACGAAAATTACGGAAATTAATGGGAAAAATTGCACTGACGAACAAGGCACGGGCAGGACGCAGACCGGGCCGCCCGCTGCACGACGTACAACAATACCCAGGCAGCCCCACGAGGGTCCTGGTTACGTACAGAGGGACGGCCCCTCACGGGAAGGAGGGCGTGATACGCCACCGCCCAGTGCTCGAGGCGCGGTCGCTCAAATCAAAAAGGAATATAAGGAAAAACACCCTCTACTGTACGCGCACGTCTCGCGGAGCGCCTACACCCGTGCAGCACGAGGAGCAAGCAGCGGGAGATATCCGTGTGCGACTCTAAGGGAACGGACCAAGACGTGGTCGCGCGGACGCGACGCGACGCGCACACCCCTCTCCCGGCTTCCGAGTCTGACGTTTCACCATTTTTTTTGGGCGTACGCATGCAGGGTCCAAGAGATGAACGCTGGGGGCCGCTGATCAAGACCGCTACCAGAAACGGGGCGAACCGTGCCGGGGGGACGACCTTTGGGGAGAGAGGAGGCCTCGGACGCACGGCGAAGACCCTCGTCGCCCCCGTGGACTTCGACCCAGCGTACGCCCATGCCGGAATCAAGAAGGAGTGTGCCACGTGCCCTCACGGGACCGACGAGCAAAGGGAATGTGGTCGGGGAATAGAAGTCGCCCCGAACGAATCGGGCTTGCCGAACAGTTCTCACCAAAGCTACTCCGCTTAGACCTGGCTGTCCCTCGAGCCCTCTGGTTAGAGGTTTAATTGTCCGTATGGGGCAGGGCTATCGAGAGGATGGAATCGCCTTGGGCGTCTCGTATCACGCCGCGACCGCAGCCATATGATCAAGAGAGAGAAAAAACTCACTGCAGCTCGTCGTGGCTTAAATCGATCGCAGCCGCCGGAAGGCTTGCAATGGACAAACACTCCCGCACAAAGGGGATACCCAGTCGTGAGAAGAACTACGGGTCGTCAGTACTGCCTCGGGGTGCCCTGGTGGACACTTACTTGGCAGCAAATCCGGGCATCTCACCCCTCTCGCTGACGTTTACAAGGCACGGGAGGCCCTTGACTCTACGGATCCTACCGGTCGCCTTGGGTTCGAGTGCTCTTTGGTAGCCCCTCGCACAGCTGTGAGAGAAGATAGGGACTGAGCGTCGCGAACGCATGTGCAGTTGGCCGAAGGAAGGAACAAGGAGGCCGGCCCAGGCTCCACGAGTAGCAATGATGCAGCCCTCGTGACCCGCTAGGGGTCAGGGTAAGCATGAGGCCAGGCGCGTTTTGGATCCCGCCACTTCGTTATACGCGCGGAATGGTCACTATAGCTTTCTGCCCTGAGTCTATCCGGTTCTCGCGACAGCGCGGCATATTCGGGGTAACAGTGAGTTAGGTACTTAGGACGAGAATGACGATGACTTCCGCCTAACGGCAAGCTGTGCTTTCTACCAGTTCCTCAAGTGCTCTGCGATACGCCCTACCGCCGGCGAATGACACAGATGCACACGAGGAAGGCATCGACGTTTCTACATCCGATCCTATCGCTGGGTCTGGACTCAAATCCGCCATTGTAATAGAAATCGAAGGGAATTTGGTGGTATAGTCAGGAAAGCTAGAACCCATGAAGTCCCGCAGTACTTCACACAGCCTATACTTCGCGGTACGGTTGCGTGCATGCTCAAGCGCTACGACGAAGAGAAAGAGGTGCTGAACAGGTTAATGGCACACGCCCCGAGAGCCGTCATGTCGTACACAACTTGCACGCTGGTCCACGGGGGGAAACGGTGGGAGGGCGAAAGACAAACTGCGTGATACGTGGACCACGGAGCCGACATGGTCACGATTGTACGCGTCTCTGAGGCGTGCCGTACGCTCATTCAGGGGAAAGGCATGAAGAGCTCGCTTCACGCCTCCCTCACGGGGGAGAGAAGGCTGGAGTGACGTCCGATCGCGTCGCTAGTCGCGCTTCCGTAGGGAAGCGTCGAGCAAGAGAAGCCGCTCCACATGCTCCTCAAGCCGGGAAAGAGAGTCGGGGGTCCTCCCGCCAATGGGAGCTCGTTAATTCGGGTATGTCGAAAATTGCCCGTGCATGCTCCTCAGCCCCGTAAGGACCATTTGGCCTATCGGAGCTCGTCGAATTCCGGTCGAGCCGGACAACCATCTCGTCCGAGCTCGCACGTTAACCCCTCACCGCGTTTCTCCCCCAGATGCGCCGTCCACCTTGGACCAGACGAGGAGGTCGCCGGCAGAGAGAGGCGACGGGGGAAAAAAATCAGCAGCGGCCGTGAAGAACGCTGCAACACGGGATGGCGGGGCGCCTTCGCGCGACGCCGTGCCACTCCTGTGCGCGTGGCAGCACGTGCCCTCACGGATCAGAGCACATCGCGCTGCACCGTCGAAACGGAAGGAGGGGACGAGGAGTTCGCGTCCCCTTGTTGTACGAGTACGACACTCGACGAACCGCCACTGTGGCTTCCCGCCTCCAGTGCGCCCGCTCGCCCGGAACGACCGAAGACGGGACGAAGCCGCGGATTAAGACGAAGAGGACTACGACGCTAGCTCGAACCTCGATGAAACAAGACATTCCGATTCGTCTCGTGCGACGAGGCACCAGCGGGGGCAACGATGATTTTGCCTCCCTGTCGACGGGGCGAGACGGCGACACCATGAAGTCGCGACGACCGCGAGAGTGTCAGTCAAGGAACGCCCGACGTTCCTCCGTCGTCAAACCCCTCTTCGCCCATGCGAGTCAACGGCCCCGCTTTACGAGAACGGGGAAACGAACAAGTACCGTGCAGCCGAGCCCTCATGGCCGCTGCCGTGGGGAGTCGCCTCACGTCAGCCGAGACCCCCCTTTTTTGAAGTTGGAGAATGGGACGACACCCTAACGCCCGGCATTGCCGAGGTCTCTTCAAGTACGGGTGCTGCCGGGGTCGACGTGACGGCGCACCCGTGCGCAAGCCCACACAAAGACGGGATCCAGCGTGTCAGACGCATCTGCAGCAAAAGAGGATCCGCCCGCCCTTGCGCATGGCGTGCACCACGGGGTATGAGGTCAATTGTCGCCACGGTATGACCAAACGTGGGACCGGACGGGAAGCTCGAACCCCCCCGCGCGAGGGGCGATATTGAGTCTTCGATGGCTACGAGGCGTCGACAAGGCTTAAGGAGGAGGAAAGGGGCGCGGCCGAACGCGCTCCCCGACTTCGACTTGAAGATCAAAGTCGGCAGGGAGCGCGCCAGAGCCGACGATAAGAACGTCGATGAAGAATGGCGTGTGGCAGCGACGACGCACGCCCGCGCCAGGAGGAGGCTTCGATAAGCACAAGAGTAGAAGAGAAAGAGATGCCCTACTGGCTTTTACTGTGGACGAGTCGGACCTCTCGAACACTGGACCACAACTTATCTATGAGTTCAACGGCTCGTGCCGTTGGAACGCCCCGCAGAGGCGGGACTAAAAGCGCTCGCGGGGCAATAACCAGGGTGCCGAGGGGTCTCCGAACCCCGCTTCCCGAACGAAGGCACGGAACCCGGTCGAGGCTGGGCGTAGTGATGCGCTGGCCCCATATAAGGCACGCCGCCTCCTCCGGCAGAGGGTCCGTACCCGAAGTACTCGTAGGGGTCTCGCTTCCCCGTGTCCGGCTGCGCATTGGAGGCAGGAGTCGCGGATGCGGGCACCCCACGAAGGGCATCCCGCTCCCCTCGGTAACGATCGCGCTTGCTAGCCGCCCGTTCGAGGAGGCTTCCCTGCTTACGGAGGGACTCGCGTAGCTCCGTTAAATCAGTCTGAACGCGACTCAACTCCGACGAGCCGGACGCCCGATCCGCTTCGATCCGACGGGCTTCCTCGCTTCGAGCTAAATACCAGTTCGCGAGCGTGATAAGTAAGCGCTCAACTTGCCACAAATGATCGCCCGCGTCCCCGAAAGCGCGGATTAATATGGGAATGGCCCGAATGTCGCTCCGTTCCAGCGTCATGCGGCGAACAGCAGTTGCGTGCCTTGGAGCGTGAGTCGGGGTCGCGTTGAGAGGAGGCACAGGGGGAACGGGACGACTGCCCGGGGAGCTAGGGCCGCCCATGAAGGCCGATGCCTCGCGGGACGGGCTCGTCCCAGCGAGTGCACGGGATGCAGGCTCGCTGTCTAAGTCACGATAGCGTTTTTTTCGCGATAATCGTGAGGCGGAGCCGACTCCGCCCCCGCCCCCGGAGCGCTGAGAAGAAGGCGCCACGACCGTCGGCCGTGCTACGAAGGCGTCGGAACGGTGGTCGTACACTAAGAAGGAGGACTGTATGCCGGTCGTGAAGTCCGTCCAGTGACGAAGGTGGCGATCTCCGACGTCACATGCCCGGTGCATCAGATCGAGAGCAAAGGCATAAGTCCAGGGTACGTGGAGGAACTCCGCTCAAGCGGATGTAGGAGTACATTGGGGAGATCCCAGGCCACTCGCTCCAAGTGGGCTAATACGCGGGTCGGTTGCACGAACACCCGCCCATGAATTGAGACTTCGTTCATGAAGGCATTACCGACCGCCCACGCCCATTCCCTTTCGACGTTGTACATCAGATTCAGATGCGAGGGATGCGTGGGGTCAGTACAAGCAGCTCCGAAGTGCTTTAAGGCGTAAGGAAGTAGGGGATGCACCCCCAACGAAGGGAGGGCATCCCTCATCGTGTCAGGGAGGGGCGCGAAATCGAGTGGCGACAGGCCGTCGGCAAACACAGCCAACCGGAAGACACGCCCGTCCGCCTCCCCAGAATGCCGATAAGCTGCCCAATCGTGGGGGGCAATGGCAACGTGGTGTAGTCTCATGAGTGAGCAGGCCGACTTCTGCAGGGCCACGCGTGCCTTCGAATAGGCAAAGGGGCGGTGGCTCACGTACAGCCCCGCGACAGAACGCAGGACGAACTCCCGAGGGCTCGTTGGCTCGTGGTGAAGGAGATAGTCCGCCATTCGGTCGACATATTCGACTTCGGGCAAGCTGTAAGCAAAAGTGCGATCACCGAAGATCGCAGCAGGGATCTGGTAAGCGGCGCCGCCGCCCTCCGCGAGGAGACGGCCCAACACAAGAGTGAATTCCTCTCCCCGCCCCGCCTCGTATACTTTCCGTACGCGTAATAAGTCCGGACGGAGGGACCTCCGCATCAGCAGTTCGGCAACGGTGGCCCCCGAGCGGGCATGACGACACCAGGGAAAGCGGAGGCGGTCGAGAGGGAGCGGGGTCGAGCGCTCGATTGGGACCCCGAACCACTCGGAGACCGCGTCCCCTCCGTCCATGGCAGACCGTACTGTGCGAAGGGGCCGAGGCGGCGGCGCTCCCGCCGATACCGAATGGAGCAAGTCGACTTGCCGCAGCGCCGGGCTGTCTAAGGGAGGAGATCCCTCGTCAAATGGCACTTCCCCTTGCTCGTAGACGTCCGGCGTATTCGCCGGGAAGTCGTGCGCTTGCTCGGGGGTCGCCGACCGAAGTGCGGTGCGTGGGGAGAAAACAAACAAAAGCAAACCAAATAAAACGAAACGACACAGAATAGCGAAAAAGAAGAAAGTGGTTAAGTAAATCCTCGATGAGGATGTTAGTCATTGAAGAGCTCGCGTTACAAAACGGGTTCGTTCCACAGGGTTGTCGTCGGCTTGTGTTTCGCATGGTCTCAATATTAGCGAATAGAGGAGAACGTCCCCTGGATGTCTCTTTCGAGCCGAGTCAGATCGTAGCTTCGACGCGGGGTCGCCTTGAGCTTGTGTGCCGTCGGCTGTGGGCGACGGCCAAAAAACATTTCTTTTGAATTTCATTACGCTCCTAGAGGGCGGACTGCTGATTGCCACTGTCCTTTTCACGTGCCTCCCTCGATTGTCGTGCGAGCGGCTTCCACGAGGCTATGTGCTTCCTCCCAGAATACAGTCTCACGTCGATTTCTCGAAAACACACCGTGTTTCAATCTCTTCTCGCCAAGGGACTCTGAGGTTAGACCGCCTTTCTCCTCTCGCTTCAATTTTCCTTATTTTTGTGTGTGACGGATCTACTGTGTTCACCTCCCTTCCCTCGTCAATCAGTAGGAGATCTCCGTCTCGAAAGGCCTCGCTTCCCCGTTGGAGGTGACCCTCATGTAGAGACACAACCGGTGATACTGTGCGCGACTAGGACTTGCAGATCGCTTTTCACAATCTTTTCCTTTCCAGCTCATTGAGACCACCAGGAGCACGTCATGCCGTCGGCGCCATGATCCGAGCATCTTCTCTCACTTAGGTTCTTCTTATGTCCCTCGCGTCCTCCCGGCGTGGTCCGGGGAGACGCCTCTAGCCTCAAAACAAAATAAAACAAAGCAGAACAGAAACATGAAAACGACAATAAGAAAGAAAGGGGGTCATCGTTGTAAACTGGTAAGTACGCCGTTCGTGAATAAATGCGTTTGCGGGTGTGTCGATCACAAGCGTCTGGCCAACAGGGTCGTCCCATTTAGACGGCATCCCCTCTGGCGATTTCTCAATCTCAAGTAGGCATGGACATTGTCTCTGCTCGGGGATCCTCTCGTTTGTTAAACGTCCGTCTCACGGCTTGTCGAGCCTGATCAACACATTCGAAGCTAGTTGACAAGGCTGGCGTTCGCTCTGATACCGCTCGCTCAATAGTTCGCTTTCGACACGCCTTAAATTCTCAAATAAATTACGCTTCACGCGCGTGTGGACCAAATGTGTGTAGTGCCTCATCTCCTTCTGGCTCTATCATGTAGAGTCATGTTCTCCTACGTCTCTTAGCTCCTCCTGGGCATTGCCCTGAATGGTGAGAATCCCGCGACGCGGGCGTCGGCCGTAACCTTGTCAAAGGCGGAATTGATCTCGAAGATCATCGCCTCTTCAATGTCCTCCTTGGACTCCTCCTAGACTTGCTGACCGACCTCCGCGGTGCGGGGTCGTGTCCCTAATGTCTCAAAAATAAAAGAAAATAGAACAACACAAAAGCAATCACAAATAAAACAAAACGAGGCCGAACAGTTATGAAGGTAAGAGTGAAAGAGGTGGACTATCCAGTCCATGTCCTCGTTCTTCCAGCGTTCTTTCTTTGCTTGGCACATCGTTACGCCACTTCCGACCTGAGTATCTCATCACGGCGCTCATCCTACTCGTGCGCGCGCTGCTTCTACTTGCAGGTGGCTGTCTGAAGGCCCCTCACCTGGTTCGTTCCATCTCATGGTTCCCCTTTTCTTGACCCTCAGGTCGGCTCGCTATGCCCAGTGCGGATTACCGCACTGACACTGACATGTGAAATTCTTGGTTACCACTATCCTGATTGCGCTTGCACGACCTGCGCGGGCGAGGATAATCTTTTCCGTCGGAAATACGTGACGGCCGCGCTGCGGGGCAATTGCTCAATGGGTTCCCATGTTGCCTCCTTGAGGGTATACCCATACCATCTCACTTTGAGAATTAATTTCTCCCCGTCGTAGCTGTGGTCCACGATCTTGTCGATCACATACTCCTGACTCCCGGCTCCTTCTTCCTGCGTGTCCAACTGTCCGTCTCCCTTCCGAAGAGCCAGCGACTCATCCTCATCCTGCTCTTCCGAACCTCCCATCTCTTGTGGATCGGGCGGGGTGCCCGTAGCTTCCTTATTTATCAACGGCCCGTCATCCATCTTATCCTTCGCTTGCGCGGCGGGTTCTTCTCGTTCCCTTTCTCGGTTGAGGAATTGTAGCGCTTGTCGTAGCCCGACTGTCGGCGTGTAGTCCATGGGACTAGGAGCTAATTCGACTCTATCTCGCGACACGCGCTCTTCCTGGTCGCCGATGGAAATGAGGACCGTATTCTCAGTTGACTCCTTCACTTAATATGGACCCGTAGCCACTTGTGCCAACTTATGTTTCGGCTCGGTGGCCGTGCCTCGCTCTTTCCGAATGAATACGTATGATCCTGAAGGGATGTCATACTTCGACTTGCGGAGCCTTGCGTCGAAATTTCGCTTGTAGCGCGCCTGTTCTTTCCGCAAGCTCTTACAAGCGCTTTTCATCAGGCTTTCCAACCACGACTGCCATTTCAGGTAGTACGCTCAATTCGAGCTAAATCCTTACAAACGTGGCTGTGCTTGTAACGCAACGTTTCTCGGCGCCCGAGCTAACACCAGCTCGAAGGGCGCGATGTTCGTAGTTCGTTGAACTTGCGTGTTGTATGCGAACGTCACGGCGTCGCTAAATAGGTCCCAGTCCTTGGGATGCTCTCCAACATATTTTCGCAACGCGGAAGTCAGCGTGCGGTTAAACCTCTCAACTTGGCTGTTGGCTTGCGGGTGGTATGTAGTCGTGAACACATTGCGTATGCCGAGAATTCGACAGATGTTCTGAAAGAACCGGGCCGTGAACTGTGTTCCATTGTCGGACAGCAGCTTGACCGGCGGTCCGTACACAAATACCCAATGGTGAACGAAGGCTTGTGCGACGTGCGCAGCTGATATCTTCTTCAACTGTACGGTTCGTACCAGTTTCGAGTATCGATCGCTGATCACGAGAATATACCGATTTTCTCTTTTAGTTGTAATTAGCTCGCCGAGGATGTCGATGGCGACAAACTCCAGCGGAGCTTTGGGCGTGAACAGCTTCATTTTCTTCGTGTTTCTTCTTAACTTCACCCTTTCCCGCGCGCATGCGGCGCAATTCTTCGCGACTGCGTAGCAGTCTAGGGCCATCGTAGGCCAGTAGAAATATCTTCTCAATGTCTTGTAAAGTTTCCTGCCTCCCGGGTGGCCTGCCAATTTTGCGTAGTGGCTCAACCCTAGGACGCGGTCCCTTAACGATTGTGGTATCACCACTTGTACAAACTCCGCCGCCGTACGGCATAGAGTTCTTTCGAGTTCCTCGGTCTCCATGCTGAACGTTCTCACCTTTCTGGCTTCCATTTCTTCCTTGATGCGATTGCAGAAGGGGTCGACGGCTTGCTCGCGAATGAGCTCCTCCGGAGTGAAAGCTTGGAATTGATCGAGGCGATCGGAGGCGGCTCCCCCCTCAAGAGCGAGGATGTCGTCTAACGCGTCAAAACTGTCCTCGTCCTCCACTGTTCCCTCTGCCGGTTCGGCCACAAAGAATGGGATTTTGTCGTCGATTTCGTCGACGGTTTCTCCAGCGGTCCGTAATCTTGACAGGTCATCAGCTTGGCTGTTAGCCTTGCCCTTCTTGTACTTGATTTCGAAATCAAATTCCGAGAGGCGGAGCCTCCATCGGATTAATCTCCCGCTGGGGTCGGTTACGTTCATCAACCACCTCAATGAGGCATGGTCGGTATGCACAATGAAGTGTTCGCCATATAGATATGGTCTTAGAGTCTGTACGGCCCAAATTACCGCTAGAAATTCTTTTTCTGATACAGAATAGTTTCTCTCGGCTGCGGCTAACGTTCTTGAAAAGAACCCGATGGGTTTACGTTGCGCATCCGGATGCGTTTGAAATAATGCAGCGCCGATTTGATAATCGCTTGCATCGGTGTCTACAGAGAGTATGGTAGGTCCTTCTTTGGCAGCACCAACACCGGTGGCGCCAAAATAGCGTCTTTGAGCGTGTGAAAAGTATTTTCGCATGGTTCGTCGAATCCCTCCAACTGGACCGGTTGTCCTTTCTTCAGTAGTTGGTTTAGAAGGTACGCAATTTTCGCATAATGCGGAACGAATCTGCGGTAGACATTACAAAGTCCCAAGAAGCTCCCGAGCTGGGTCTGCGTTTGAGGGTACCTCACTTGTTCCAATGCGGCGGTTCGCGCGGCGTCAACTTCCAATGTACCTGGCCGAACGACGTGGCCCAGGTACTTGATCTTTTCGACGAAAAATTCGCACTTGCGAAGCTTGAGCTTCACACCTGCCTTTTCCAATACAGACAGTGTCTCTTCAACGTGGACGACGTGCTCCTCCCAGGATTTGCTGAAGATGATGATATCATCTAGATATACCAGACAGCATTTCCAGCGGAACAGAGAGAGCAGGATATCCATGGCTCCCTGAAACGTCGCTGGTGCGTTGGTAAGCCCGAAGGGCATTCTTGAAAAACGGTAGAGACCTGAGTGACACGAAAAAGCTGTCTTGTCGCGGTCCGCTTCCGGAATAGGCATCTGCCAATACCCTGAAATCGCGTCCAACGCGGAAAACACCTTGGTGTCTCCCAACGAGTCCAGACACTCATCCATGCGCGGCAAAGGGTACGTGTCCTTCACCGTTACTGCGTTTAACCTGCGGTAGTCTACGCAAAAGCGCATCGATCCATCCGGCTTGGGCACTAATAAAACGGGCGACGCCCATTCTGACTGCGCCGGCTCGATGACTGCTGCTTCTAACATCTTCTGTACTTCTGCGTCCTCGACCTCCCGAGCCTTTGGACCGGCTCGGTAGGGAGCTTGTGCAATTGGCCTTGTATCCGGGGCCAGTTCAATCCGGTGGACCGTGGTGATGATCTCACCGACGGTCCCATCCCACATCCTTGAATACTTCTTCAACATCCGACGGAATCTTTCGCGCAGCCGGTCCGGCACGTGGCTCAGGTTGAGCTCGTCCACGTCCGGCGAGGGAGGCTCAAACCGCCACTCCGGCTGCGTAGTTGCCGTCGCGGAGAGCCCTTTCTCCCGTTCTCCCTGCTGGTCCTCGCGATCTTGTTCCGACGGTTCGCATCTTCTCTCGCCCATAGGCGGCGGGTACAATTAGTAAATTTTTCCTCATCCCTTTCTTGAATTCCAAGTACCTCACCAATGGTGGTATGTCTCTTCTGATCTTTTGCACGGCGGTCCGCCGCTTGCCAGACAAACGAGTCTGCGAGTTCCGCAGGCGGTACGTCCTGTACGAAAGCAACTTTTTACAGAGGTGGTTGGTCGGATTTAATTCCTCCGACTCCTCCCATCGCGGTCCGCGCCGCGTCGCGATGTCTTCTGGCTCCGCTTCCTTGTCTCTCCGCGAGGCGGACGAAGTGACTCCGCCTCTTTTGAAGCTCTTCTTATTTGACGAAATTCCGTTCCCTTCTGTCGATCTTCGGTCGGAATTTCTTGAATGGTTCGACGAGCCGTCGCCACCATTTTCTTCTGAAACATTCGACTCCGAATTTGAGTCGCAATTTTCGCGGTCGTCACTAAAGTGACTTTTCTTCTTCTTTCGGCCTTTGGCCGACTTGGGGCTCTTCCACTTGGAATCCCGGGTCCGGACTGACTTGTCCTTTTTCGTTGGACTGTCGATTTCTTTTCCGTCGGAGAGCGGTCCCGCGTCCAAACTTGGTTCGGCCCGGCCCGCAGCTTGCTCAAGGTCCTTGAGTCGCGGCGAAGCGCGGTAGAACCGGTCGTCGATACTGTCTCTTGTCTTGACCAGCGTTTCCAGGGCCTGATTCGCGTCTCGCCGCGCTTCTTTCGCGGCGAGCTTTAGCGAATCCAGCACTTCCGGATCTCGGCCCGGGGACGCATCGGTACTTAAATTCTCAACGAGAACCACACGGGCTGTCAGATCTTCAAGCGCAGCATGGAACTCGGATTTTAGCACTCCTGTTGCTTCTGAAAAATGCCCAGATGTTCGTCGAACTTGCTCTTCGTCTCCTGACGAATCTCGTCGCACAACTATTCGAACTTCTCTTCCAGCCATTTTTCTCAACGGCTGTCCCCGAAGGGGACGCTTCTGCAACTGGATCAGTAGCCGAATTTCCTTGGCTTCGTGTACGAGGTCCTCGCGGAATCCTCGACTCTCGAGCTGATCCAGCCCTTCTGACCCCAGGACCGACGTCCTTAAGTTGGCTTGATGCCATGGTCCGCTCTTAATAAACGAGACCTATCGAACTAATTTACCTATTTCCGTCTCCTGATTTCAGTTCCAGATTCTAGGTCGGGCTTCGTAGTTTCCAGATTCTAGGTCGGGAGACCACTTATGTAGTGCAATGTGCCTGTCAGGCCGGAACCAGGGTCCAACGGTCCAGCGACAACACAACCAACAAACAACAACCAACAAGAGTTGCCGACGGCACAGCCCTACGGAGTGTCCGATTCTCCCTTTCCCTTTAAGTGGGTTTGCGGCCCACAGTAGCTCAAGTCCCTGATAGGGGGGGGCAAAAGGAAGAGGCCCGCCCAGGGACGAATGGTGGTAGAGTCTTGTACAGGCAGCTGCTCGGCGAGTTCGGGGCGGTGATTAGGAAGCCGTGCCCGATGGGTCGTAAATCCAATGCTCGCGGAGCGCCTGTTACACCTTATACCCTTTGTGGTATAGCTACCTTCGTCCCGACCACTCAGAATGAGGGGGGCTAGAGGTAAGGGAGCGCGCGACGCTGGGTAACCCACGCGAGCGCAAACGGTACGGAAGGACTCGAAAAGAGAGAAGGCTCACGTGGCCGGTGACGGGCAGCCGGTCGGTGTTGTTAGATCCGGACGGCCGGTCACGGGTTAGAAGCCTGAGACTTAGAGGTAAAACCGGACCGAGTTAGCAAAAAGCCGTAAAGGGAAGGGAGGCGAGTCTGCCCCCATTTACTGGAACGGGGCAGGTGCCCTCGGTCTTAACCCCTAAGTGGGACACCAGGACACCTGTCCCGCTACAGTAGCTGTTACATACTGTATACCAGCTACTGCACTAAATTGGCTAATTTGTGCCATTAACCACTAATTGCTAATTACTTACCGGACGGGTCGCACACGTGTGCCCGTGGCCACAACCGGCGCCAACGGTTGTGTCACGTGTACGCCGTGGAGGTACTACTGTGCTCGCAGAGGGCGCGTGCACGATTACTACAGTAGTAACCGCCCGTCTCGACGGTTCTCATCTCCCACCGGGGGTCGCGGTGTGGAATTGTACCACACCCTTGATAAGGTCTTCGACGGGGGCGTGGCAACGCAGCCCGACGGGAATTAGCAAACAAGTAGCAGCGCTACACCTCCGCACTGCCCGATGGCAAAGTACCGACACCGGAACGGTCGCAACCTGTATCCGATGGAACCAACACTGTCCTGTATACACAACAGGACTTTCGAGGGAGACGTCGTCGCAACAGCCTCCGTCGGTGGACGTAAACAAGTAGCAGCGCTACACCCACGTGTCGCCCGATGGCCAAGACACCTACACCGGTGCGGTCGCAACCAAAGCCGATGGCATCAACAACAAACAAAAGAACCAACACAAGAGCCCGATGACTCCAGTCGTCACAATGCAGATTGCAATCAGGCACTGTGGAACCAACACAAGATAAGGGAATAGAAATAGAGATAGAAATAGAAAAGGATAGGTGAAATAAAGGAAAAGGAAAGGGAACCCCCGAGCGCAAAGGATAACGTAATCTGTGGTAAAAGGGAGCGTCTTGGGAAAGACGGACTTCGACCAAGGCGATATTCAACTCAGGCAACTCGGGTTACCTTTACTGACTTGGTGGTCAGAGGGCTAAGGTATATATCGCCCCGCCGGAGCCACTACAGTAGCTCGCGGCGCTAGATCCTAGATCTAATCTAGTGTCAGCAAAATTGATGCCAACTAATTAACTAAATAAAATAAAATAATTGAAAATTGAAACTGTGCAATTATTCACACGTGTGTCCCCCAACCCGGACTACTTTTCATATCCAAATATTTTCCTTTCTTTTCACCCCCCTTTTCAGGTGCGTATTGCACTACAGATTAGATCAACAACAGGATCCCCTACTGTAGAGCTCGACGCTCTACAGTACAACCGCGCGTGTCCACGTCTATACCACGGGGACAAGGGACACGCGCATACGCGTGCACACGTGTACCACGCGCGAACAAAGCACGCACGCACCACGGGTAATACGTGCACTATCAGCCTCGACATAGCTGACAGTATTACAGTGCAGGCCGACCTGTACTACAGTAGCCCACTACAGTATCTCGGTACTATAGTGTTATGATAGACTGTTTTGTATATTAAATATGGAGCGGACCGACGGCGGCAGGAGGAGGGCAAGCACGGACTTGTCCTCAACCGATCGCCAAGGTCAGTCCACCCAGCTTATTCTAACTACGCGCCTTCGCCTTCGCGCGCGTTAGGAGGAAGGGAGCGGGTAGGGGACACACGCGTGCGCGAGCGAGACCAGATCCGCCTCCGCCCGTCAGCGCTGGTACGTTACCCAGCGCTGCTCCGGGGCGTCGAGGCGTAGATCGGCCCGCGCGTACGCTTGTCACCGACCTTCCCGCTCTACCACACCGCTACCAGGGCCCGCTTCCCTGCCTCGTTAGCTGGGGCTTCACCCGTCTTCCTGTTCGAATGGGGTCTACAGGTCGAACTGCGCATACACCTCTAGTCGTCTGGGGGTGTTTATGCTACAGTTTGGCATTCGCACTTTGAAAGTCACAGGCTTACACGAGTATGTCTCACAGACATGACATGCCTTGCGAATGTCTTCTAAAATTGCTTTGGTATTTCTACAGAGCTTCTCATGAGACGCCCGACGAAGCAGATTGAGTAATTTTCCGATGGAAGGGTGCATGAATTGATTATACAATTTCCGGAGAGTCTCTGTTGAGTAGTGTATGAACTCGGTTTTATCCCATTCGATATATATCATATATATCGAATGGGATAAAACGCGCACATGATGTGCGCGTTTTTTCTTACACAGTCCCTGAGCCATCCGTCGTAGACAGACTGCAATTTGTTTCGCACAATTAATATGTTCCATCCGAGATAATCTAGAACATCCGGGCCAATCAAAAATGGGATATTTGGCTTATTCACGTGCGTTTTAACTTGTACTGGTCCATGGGGCGTTGTAATGATTAAGAATACAACTCCTAGAGAGGGCGATACGTGATATCCGAAAATAAAGTTTGCTGGTTCTCGCCAAGGTTTGAGAGTGACGCCATATTTCTTCTCATAAAGGAGCTGCTGAGAGAAACCGACAACGGTACGATATGCTCCGGTATCTACACATGCGCCTTCAAACTGCTGTACTGTAGTGTTCCTGAGAGTTAGGGCGTAAACATTCTGTGTAGAAACTCGAAAGCCTTTTACGGGATCTCCAATTACTGGAAACTTGTCTAGTTCCTTTGGCAGTTTGACGCCAGACAGAAGGCCATGTTTTATGATCTGTCTGGCACTTGAAAATTCGCCTGAGCCAATTCGTCCTCTCCACCAAAATTAATTCCAAGTGCTGCGTCCCTTACGCTTTCTGTGCTGACGGGGGGCTCTTGTTTAAGTTTGAGATTGGACAGGAGAAGTGTTTCAAAAGATTGGGGTTGTCCTCGCGAATGCTCTCTTCACTGTTGCTGCGGCTGAAATATTCTTCTTCATCAACGACAAGCTCATACAGTACCTGTGCAGCTGCTGTGATGGGACTCTCTCCAATTTCTCTCATCCTAGATCTCGCCGCTTCACCAAAGTTTCCTCCACTCAGTTCCCTGCAGTCGCTTCTATAATGTCCGAATCTCCTGCATTTAAAACACAATACTTTGGTCATGTCCCTTTTTCGATCTCCATCACTTTTCGCGAAAACCGGTCCGCTTGTCGATTGAGCAGTTCTCATATTGGGAGAACGAACGGGGGCACGAAATGGCTGCATACTCCCGAAGCGAATATTCATGACTCCTTGCTTCGAGTGTGCGTATTGCGCGCCATATCCAATAAAACTTGAGCTCTGAGCCGTTCGCAAATCGTCAGATGACTCAGGGTCATTGCTCCACGCCTTACTTCGTTTTCCCAAATAACCAAAGATGCTGACTGTTGTGGATTCAGGCTATCTGCCTTGTTGCCTCTCCCCTGTGTAATTCTGTGTTGACCTCACTTGATGTAGTCGGTGCCCCGCAATACTGTGATCATACTATAATTGCGTGGCTAATAGCAATAATTACCTGTCCGTCCATGTGCATCTATGTGAGTCAAGACATAGCTACCTTGTCCACTGCATTGGTTCACTTCCCTTTTGTGTACCTCGATACACTTTTCTATAAGTACCGTAGGAGAACGCGGAAATGGATGAGGCGACACCGATTTGATCCATCTCATTCGATAC
>NW_005179338.1:0-21447 GCF_000350225.1 Chondrus crispus
TGATCACCGTAATCAAGCTCGTCGAGCTACCCATTCTCTCCGCTGGAGTCGTTCTCGCCGCAGTGGTCCTCTAGGGCGTGCGAGGAGGAGACTGGGGAGTGACTCTCCGTCACCTCATAAATGAAGAAAGCAAATGCCGTTTCCCTTGTCTCTTGTTTACCTGTTTTTCTTTCCTTTGTTGCTGCCTCGAACGACGAAGTCTTTCACGAAAATATTCGCGGTCTGGCGCAGGAAGGGGCAGCCTTCCTAGGCGAGTGTGTGCGACAACTTACACGCGGTCTTCTTCGAAGTCTGCATGTCATGTGCTCGTGTGGGAGGACCCTCCCGCTCGTCGAGCGTCGGTCTCTTAGTTCGCCGATCGTAGTCACCGCCTTTGAAACGTTTCCGGCGGCGTCGTCGTTCTGTGTTGTGGTCAGCGTCGCGCGCGATGGTTGGTGACGGGGCTTCCGGACGGCCTTGGATACTTGTGCCGTTGGCTATAGCAAGCGACACCCCGTTCTCGTATGACCGACTAGTTCCGTACCTTCCCTTAATTTTGATTAAAATTTCGAAGACTGACGAGTGTTCAATTTTCAACTTTCACCGCCCGTCCAGCAGCTCCCTGTCGGCATCCCCATTTTTTGATTAAATCATGCCCCACGAGGGCGTGTCACTGATCCAAGCGTCCCTTCACGTGTGCGCGGCGGCAACGCGTGATCGTATCCAAGGAGGTGTATTACCTCAGCCTGAGACTACAGTAAATTTTTCCATTTCATGGCATGGCAACGCACGCTGCTTCATTCATGTGAGGGGGTCCGATGCAGAATCGCCTAACTCATTCCAGTTTCCTTCTCTCATTTCCTGTGATCGCGATGCTGGCGACTATCGCTACTCTCTCTTTCCGCGATGCGCTTCACATCGTCCACGTCCTCTTGATTCGTCTCGTTCACGTGCGCGTGCCCGCGCATTTCAACTGCCTCTTTTCCACACCTTCTCGTTCTTCCTGCGCGGGACAGCATTCCGACCGACTCGGCGTTATCCCTTTTGGCTCCCCCCCGAACTACGGGAGGTTGTCTTGTCGACAGGAATTTACCCTTTCTCGCTTCCGTGCGCGTCCTTCTGCGCGATACAAAACAAAAAAAAGAATTGACGACAAAAGAATCAGACAAACGCTAGGCGTGGTATCGCACGATCGATCGCTGTACGTCAACGACGTTCCCATCAGAGCTTCTGTTCGACTCATTCTGGGCTTGGGCGACATCGGTGGTGTGTTGCCGGCCGTCCCAGTCTCTCGAACTCGACTTCACGCCTTTCTTAACGCCCTATGCCTCTCAATCGTCGGTGCCGTTCCCGGATCATTGTTAAAATTCACACAACCCTTCTGTGTTCCGCGTTCTTCCTCGCGACACTTGTCTCTCTGAACTTCCTTCACGTGATCCGTCCTCTCCTTCCTCGACTCGAGATACAGCGTGTAGCCTTAATCACGATCGGCGGTTCGCAGTCCCTTGTCGCCCTTGGGCGCCTGTCATGTTCTTCTGACATTACGCACGATCCTTCCGGAATGACCGACCTAGGTGCGTCTCGGGAAAACAAAACAAACATAAAAAAACAAAACAACCAAAAAAACAAAAACGAAACAGAATAGTTAAGAAGGTAAAAACATAGGAAACTGGTTGCGGCTCGCGTCTTCTTTTCTCTTTCCATCATCACATTGCGTATGGAGCTCATCCTGGTCTCGCGCGTGCGACTTGCGGCGGGAGGGGCAGTTTCTTCCTCCGGAAATACGTGACGGCCGCGCTGCGGGGTAATTGCTCAATGGGCTCCCACGTCATGTCCTCGGGCGTATAGCCGTACCATTCCACCTTGAGAATTAAATTACCATTTGGATAATCGTGGTCGGCGACCCGATCGATTACATATTCCGTATTTTCCGTTTCCTCTCCTTTCTCTGAGCTGTGCCCTTCCCCCTCCTGAAGATCTTCCAACTCGTCCTCTTCTCTGGAATTTCCGAAATCGCGTAGGTCCGGAGATGTCTCCGCTGTCGGCGCTTGACTAATTAGATTGTCCTGGTCCCCTGACGTAAGCGCACGGGTGTGAGGACGTTCCTCGTCCTCCGTTGCCTCTCCTTCTTCGTTTAACTCCGGCTCTCCCAAGAACTGTAGCGCTTGACGTAGGCCAGTTATCGGCGCGTAGTCCATCGGGCTTGGGGCTAACTCCACCCTGTCCCGCAATACGCGTTCCTCCTGATCGCCAATGGCAATGACTACCGTATGTTGATCCGATCTTTTAACCTCATAAGGTCCTGTAGCGACTTGTGCCAGCTTGTGTTTCGGTTCGCTAGCTGTGCCTTGCTCCTTCCGGAGGAACACGTAGGACCCCGGTGGGATCTCATATTGCGGTTTGCGAAGGCGTGCGTCGAAATTTCGCTTGTACCGGGCTTGTTCCTTCCGCAAACTCCTATCGGCACCTCGCATTAGGCTCTCCAACCACGACTGCCATTTCAGGTAGTATGCTCGTGACGAGCTGAAATTCTCCAATGTTGGTTGCGCTTGTAACGCAATGTTTCTCGGCGCCCGAGCCAACACCAGCTCGAAGGGCGCAATGTTCGTAGTTCGATGAACTTGTGTGTTGTAGGCAAACGTCACAGCGTCGCTAAATAAGTCCCAGTCCTTGGGGTGCTCTCCAACGTATTTTCGCAACGCGGAAGTCAGCGTGCGGTTAAATCTCTCAACTTGGCCGTTGGCTTGCGGGTGGTACGTAGTCGTGAACACATTGCGGATGCCGAGAATTCGACAGACGTTCTGAAAGAACCGGGCCGTGAACTGTGTTTCATTGTCGGACAGCAGCTTGACCGGCGGTCCGTACACGAATACCCAATGGTGAACGAAGGCTTGTGCGATGTGCGCAGCTGATATCTTCTTCAACGGTACGGTTCATACCAGTTTCGAGTATCGATCGCTGATCACGAGAATATACCGATTTACTCGCTTAGTTGTAATTAGCTCGCCGAGGATGTCGATGGCGACAAATTCCAGCGGCGCTTTGGGCGTGAATAGCTTCATTTCCTTCGTGTTTTTTCTTAACTTCACCCTTTCCCGCGCACATGCGGCGCAATTCTTCGCGACTGCATAGCAGTCTAGGGCCATCGTAGGCCAATAAAAATACCTTCTCAAAGTCTTGTAAAGTTTCGTGCTTCCCGGGTGGCCTGCCAATTTTGCGTAGTGGCTCAACCCTAGGACGCGGTCCCTTAACGATTGTGGTATTACCACTTGTACAAACTCCGCCGCGGTACGGCATAGAGTTCCTTCGAGTTCCTCGGTCTCCGTGCTGAACGTTCTCACCTTTCCGGCGTCCATTTCTTCCTTGATGCAGTTGCAGAAGGGGTTGACGGCTTGCTCGCGAATGAGCTCCTCCGGAGTGACAGCTTGGAATTGATCGAAGCGATCAGGGGCGGTCCCCCCCTCAAGAGCGAGGATGTCGTCTGCCGCTTCAATACTTTCCTCGTCTTCCACTGTACCCTCGGCCGGTTCGGCCATAAAGCAAGGGATTTCGTCGTCGATTTCGTCGACGGTTTCTCCTGCGGTTCGCAACCTTGACAAAGCGTCCGCCTGGCTATTAGCCTTTCCCTTTTTGTACTTGATTTCAAAATCGAATTCCGAGAGGCGTAGCCTCCATCGGATTAATCTCCCGCTGGGGTCGGTTACGTTCATCAACCACCTCAATGAGGCATGGTCGGTATGCACGACGAAGTGCTCGCCATATAGATATGGTCTTAAAGTCTGTACGGCCCAAATTACCGCTAGACATTCTTTTTCTGATACAGAATAGTTTCTCTCGGCTGCGGCTAACGTTCTTGAAAAGAACCCCATGGGTTTGCGTTGCGCACCCGGGTGTGTTTGAAATAGTGCAGCGCCTATTTGGTAGTCGCTTGCATCGGTATCTACCGAGTAGGGTAGGTCCTTCTTCGGCAGCGCCAACACCGGCGGTGCCAAGATGGCGTCCTTGAGCTTATGAAAAGCTTTCTTGCACGGTTCGTCGAATCCTTCCAACTGGACCGGTTGTCCTTTCTTCAGTAGTTGGTTTAGAGGCTGCGCAATTTTCGCATACTGCGGAACGAACCTGCGGTAGACATTGCAGAGTCCCAGGAAGCTCCTGAGCTGTGTCTGTGTTCGCGGGTACTGCACTTGTTCCAACGCGGCGGTTCGCGCGACATCGACTTCTAGCGTACCTGGGCGGACGACGTGGCCCAGGTACTTGATCTTTTCCACGAAAATTTCGCACTTGCGAAGCTTGAGCTTGACACCTGCCTTTTCCAATACGGAAAGTATTTCATCCACGTGCACGATGTGCTCCTCCCACGACTTGCTAAAAATGATTATGTCGTCTAGATACACCAAACAGCATTTCCAACGGAACGGAGAGAGCAGGATATCGATTGCTCTCTGAAACGTCGCTGGCGCGTTAGTTAGCCCGAAGGGCATTCTTGAGAAGCGATACAGACCTGAGTGACACGAAAATGCGGTCTTGTCGCGGTCGCACTCAGGGATAGGCATCTGCCAATATCCCGAGATCGCCTCCAACGCCGAGAAAACCTTGGTGTCACCAAGCGAGTCCAGGCACTCATCCATGCGCAGTAAGGGGTACTTGTCCTTCACCGTTACTGCGTTCAGCCTGCGGTAGTCTACGCAAAAACGCATTGACCCATCCGGCTTGGGCACCAGCAACACGGGCGACGCCCATTCTGACTGCGCTGGTTCTATCACTCCTGCCTCCAACATCTTCTGCACCTCTGCATCTTCTACTTCGCGGGCTCTAGGCCCAGCCCGATACGGGGCTTGTGCGATGGGGCGAGTCTCGGGTATCAACTCGATCCGATGAACGGTGGTATTAATTTCGCCAAGCGTCCCATCCCACATCCTTGAATACTTCTTCAACATCCGACGGAACCGCTTGCGCAGCCGTTCCGGCACGTGGCTCAGGTCGAGGTCCTCCACGTCCGGCGGTGGCGGCTCAATCCTGCGTTGCGGCTTCGTAGATGCCGACGCAGAGAGCTCTGCCAACCGTTCTTCTGGCTGGTCTTCGCGCGCTTGATCCGACGGTTCGCCTCTTGTCTCGCCCGTAGGCGTCTTAGTGGAATTAGGAAAATTCTCCTTCTTCCTTTCTTGAATTCCGAGAACTTCACCAATGGTGGTTTTGCTCTCGAGCGCGGCTCTCGGGTGCGGTAATAATTCTGCCACCACTTGGCCTTTTTGCACCCTGACAGGGTACGTCCTAAAATTCGCAACGAGTAAACGAAATGGCCTGTCAGGCTCAACCTGAACGACACCATTCGTGCACGTCAACCCGTGCCTTTCGTACAACGACGAGTACGGCTGAACCACCACCAAGCCCGCCCTCTTCGAGGTGCATTCCACGACGCGTTGCGTCCCTGGCTCGATGGTCGTGGCTCTTGCCACTTTTACCTTAGGGGAAATTCGCTCCCCCTTTCCATCATTCTCGTCCTCTCCCGCGACGAGATTCTTCTTCCCTTTTCTCGTCGAGAACCGCCTAACTATCCGAACCTCCGAGAAATCCGCCAACTCAACCGTTTTCTTCCTTGGATAAATTGCTTCCACAAACCGGTCACAGTAGTCCGCGCCTAGAATTAGCGGGACGGCTAGTTTTTCGCATACAATAAACTCGGCTGCGGCCACAAATTTTCCAAGCCTCACAGGCATTCTAATTGTGCCGAGAGTCCGGAGTGGCCTATTGTTCGCGTCGCCGATATCTTGGGTCGGTCCGTAGGACACTAGAGATTCCATTCCAGCTGGGAGTTCCGATCTTCGCACAAGGTTTGGTCCCGCGCCGGTGTCTAAAACAGACAACACCCGGCTCATCAATCCAATTGTGGGTCCGATGTCCGCGTAAACTATGTAGTTTTTTCGCGCAAGGACCAAAATCTTCTCGGGACACTCCCTTCGCTTAACCCTGTACCAGGGTCTTCGAACTTCTTCCAGCGGATGATCTCGGGCTCGGCTCAAAATTTTCTTGACTTGAGCTGGCCCTTTGGGCTTATCCACCAATCCAACAACCTCCTCCTCGAGGCCTGAATTTTCCTTTAGAGACGGAGAACGGGGCTGAGCCCCGGGCACAGTACGTCGACCCTGTGCCTCTCGCGACTCATGCGAGATTCCCCTCTCTAGTTTTCCTGCCGCTGCGGGATCCTTCTCACATCCGACGGCGCGGGCCCCGCGGTGGGCCCTCTGAAGGGTTGGTTCGACCTCGGCGTTGAAGCACTCGGCGTGCTCGCCGTCTGCGAATCGAACCAATTCTTGACCTTCAGGTAACTCGTCGATGGTATCCCTAACCTCTCCATTGGAGACAACGCCTCATAATTTTCCAAAACTCGGTGCATTTCCCGGAGGGAAAGAATGCACGTTGGCGCGGCGTGCCCCTTTTCATAGCAATGAGAGCACACCAGACCGTGCGTCTTGACGGGATACGGCGTCCTAGGTCCTCCACGGGCCGGCGGCCTTCCTTGGCGTTGCGGCCTTCCCATGCAGCCTGGCCTTCGAAACGTCGTACCCTTGTCTTCCATCGGAATGCGCGGCGCCGGCGTGTGGCCGCGCCCCCGAAACATTATCACGGGATCCGTGGGCTCTGAAAACGACTCCGTCGTGTATGCAGGCGTCGATAAAGTTGACGACCCGCTGTCCCCGTAGTCCTCGTGCCGTAGCCCTCCGATGGCTCAATGAACTCGCCTTTGGCTACTAACGCTCCTTCGTAGTGATTTTCGCTACTTCCATGCGCACCGCGCTCATCTGACGCGGACATGGACTCGGCTAAATGGACTGCGGCGTGACTTTTGCGACCGGGGTAAGAAGCCCTCGGCTTCTTCCCCGCCCTGAACTTCGACGGCGTCTGAATCGTGACCTTCTGGGTCTTCTTGTCCTTAGCGCGGCTCGCCGAGCCATGCGCCTTCGCGTAATTCACTAGTCTCAAAAATGAAACGTCCTGATTGTCTTGCCGGTATTGAGATACCATCGGCTTGATACTCGAATCGAGTCCTTCAATAAACATCGTCATCTATTCTTCCATCGAATATACGTTTCCACATCGGTTGCTTGCGTCCGTCAGACGGATATAAAATTCCATCTCGTCTTCAGACGGTCTTTGCTGAACTTCTCGCAATGCGAGCACGGCTTGACGGATCGCCTCGTCGGTTGCGAAACTCCTCAACAACCACTGTACGGCCTCCGGCCAAACGGATACCTTTCCGTGGTGGGACCCGGCCGTCTGAGACACCGAAGTGTACTGTCTCAAGGCGATGCCGCTTAAAAATTCAGGCAACAGGCGGATCGCTTGCCCCTCGTTCACTTCTTGAGTATCAAACTCTTGAATTAACTTTGCCAAAAAATCCACCATAAGGACCCCGTCCTCTCCGGTGAACGTGTTGTCCTTCTTCACCTTAGGCGGAATATCTCTCCTAAATTTTCGCACGGCGGTCCGCCGGCAACTTGACAAATATGTCTGCGGGTTCCGCAAGCGGTACGTTCGGTACGAAAGTAACTTCTTGAAGAGGTAGTTGGTCGGATTCAGCTCCTCCAACTCCTCCCATCGCGGCCCGCGCCGCGTTGCGACATCTTCGGGCTCCGCGTCCTTGTCTCTCCGCGAGGCGGACGAAGTGACTCCGCCTCGTCTGGAGGAAATTTTCTTGCTTGACGAAATTCCGTTTCCGTCTTCTGAACGGCGTTCGGAATCGCCCGAATGGTTCGACGAACCGCCGTTACCATCTTCGGAGGGACCAAGCGACTCCGACTGTGAGTCGCAGTTCTCCGGATCGTCACTACAGTGACCCTTGCTTGCACGTCGCTTGTCCTTCTTCGAGGGCTTCGACTTAGAACTCCGCTGCCGAGCGGGCGTGTCCTTCTTCGACCGACGGTCGTCCTCTCTACCCGAAGGGAGCGGCTCACCGTCCGATCCTTGCGGAGCTTGATCCGCGGCCTGCTCGAGGTCCTTGAGATGTTGCGCGGCGCGATCGAATCGGTCATCGATGCTTGCCCTGAATTTTCCTAAGGACTCCAAGGCTTGATTCGCGTCGCGCCTCGCGTCCTTGACCGAAATTTTCAACGAGGCTAGGACCTCCGGCTCCAGACCGTCGGTCGCCTCACCTCGCTCCTTCTCGACGAGATCTACTCGAGCCGACAGCTCTCCCAAAACGGTGTGGAACTCGGATGCTTGCAACTCCAGTTGCTTCCGGACGAGGGCTAATTCAGCCTCGAGATTTTTCTTCGCTTCTTCGCAAATTTCGCTGCTCATCTTCTCCAACTTCTCGTCGAAGTCAGTCTTGTCGGCGGCTATCTCTGTAGGGGATTCTTGATCTCCGGGGTCCGTGGCCGTATTGGCCTGGCTCCGGGTGCGAGGACCCCTCGGGATCCTCGACGCTCGTGCCGATCCGGCTCTGCTCGCCCCGGGACCGACGTCCCCGGGTGCGCTTGTTGACATCGCTCGTACGAGCGGACCTACGCAGCAAAAAAGTTACAAACGAAAAGAAAATAAAAAAAAGAGTCCGTTACCCAGACCACTTTTGTAGTGTGCCTCTAGACCGAGACTGTCGTCGACAAAAATTCAAGGTCGGGTCTCCTGAACAGTAAACAAAAATTCTAGGTCGGGAGACCACCTTTGTAGTGCAATGCGCCTGTCGGGCAGAGACCGCGGTCCGATGGTCCAGCAAAAACAACAACAGCAACAAAAAGAAGAACTGCCGATGGCACAGCGCTACGGAGTGTCCGACTCTCCCTTCTACGTTTAAACGAGCTTGCAACTCGTAGTAGCTCGGATCCCTGATGAGGGGGGGGGGCACAGAGAAATAGCCCGGCCCGGGATCGGTGTGGTAGAGACTTGCGAAGAGATCTGTTCGACGAGTGTGGAGTGGGGCGCGTACGTAGGTACCCCGGTTCCACTGGGTTGTAAGGCCAATGCTCGTTGAGCTTCTTCGACACCTTGTAACGCGACAAGGCCTTCGACAGGGGCGTCGCAACGCAGCACGACGGGATGAAATGAAAGTAGCAGCGCTACGTCAACCGTGCCGCCCGATGGCTCGAAACACCTACACCGGTTCGGTCGCAACGGACACCGATGGTACCAACACTGGCTCGTAATACGACGGAGCCCTTCGAGGGAGACGTCGTTGCAACGGTCTCCGTCGGAAAATGGGTCACAGTAGCAGCGCTACGTCAACTGTGTCGCCCGATGGCTCGAAACACCTACACCGGTTCGGTGGCAACCGAGGCCGATGGCACCAACACAAAATAAGGGAAAAATAGATATAATTAGAGATAGAAAAGAATAGGAAAATAAAGGAAAGAGAAAAGAGAACCCCAAGCGATAGAGGATGCCGTAGGCTTAGGCAAAAGGGAGCGTCTTGATAGAGACGGACTTCGACCAAGGCGACATTCAACTCCGGCAACTCGGGTTGGTTTATTGACTTGTTCGGTCAAAGGGCTAAGTTATATAGAGCCCCGCCGGGGCGAGTACAGTAGCTCCCGGCTCTAGATTCTAGATCTAAGTAGTAAATAAAATTAAATAATTAAATAATCGTGCGCTTCGTCGCACACGTGTGTCCCCCAACCCCGGACTACAGTATCCAATTTTTTCCTTTTTCACTTCCTTCCTCCCCCCTACCCGAGACGGGTATTGCACTACACGCAGATCGGAGACAGTCTATCGTCAGATTTGTGTGGCCCGATCAAGCCACGATCAGCACACAACACAAACTACTTCATCACGTTCATAGACACAGCAACGCGATACATATGGGTATATGGGTTAAACAATCGCGCACAAGTACCGGTCAGCATAATCAACGAGATCGAGCACACAGCGGCACAACATCAACAATACCCTAGCCTGCTTGTCACGGACAACGCGAAAGAATATCTCGCACGATCAGTCCAAGACGCGCTCAAAAAGAGAGGAATCGAATTTCGCCCAACAACTCCGTATACACCCCAAGAGAATGCCCTAGCAGAACGTATCAATAGGACACTCATGGAACGAGTCAGAGCGACACTATCTCACAGCGAACTCCCCGAAACACATTGGCGAGATGCGCTCAACGACGCAGTATGCAAACATAATTTGACATACCACCACGGCATCAAGAGCACCCCGCACACAGAATGGTTTGGCACACCACCACGAATCAAAAAAACCGTCACCTTCGAGCAACTAGGATACACCCTTGTGCTAAAACCCCACGCACCAAAGCTCCAAAACAGAGCCATCCAAGTACGGTACATGTACGGACTCGACGACACGCACATTTGCGTACAGAACATAGTAACCCGGCACTACGCCAAGATACGCGCACATGATTTCAAACCGTACTACCAAGACAACGACCCCTGGATAAGCACGAACGCGGCGTTCTCCGCAAAATCACGGACGAAGGCAACACCCAGCAGGAGAAGAAAAAATCCGACAAGCCGCAAGACCAAGCCGCGCAAGAAAATGCCGCGCACAGCCACCATCCCCAAAACTGTCAACCGAACCACGGCACCCCACAAGACATTGAGCCCAGCCAGGAAATAACCTGACGGCGCTCAATGGGGAAAAGCCCATGATAACGAACTGTCGCAACTACACCAAATGCACGCGATGGACTGGGAATCACAGAGCCCGAACAACAAAAGGAAAGACATCATCCCCACTACGATGACCTACCGGTACAAAAAAGATAGCACAACTATGAAACAGAAGGCCAGATGCTCCATCAGAGGAGACCGAATGAAAGCCCATGTCAACTACGATCCGGAAAACAGCGACATATATGGCCGACCGCACAACAATCCGGAAACTTTTCGCGCTAGACGCCTCCAGCACCATGGCCATCGAGCATTTTGATATCACGAGGCCATATCTACACGAGAAATATCAACACAAAAACAAAGTTTTTGTATGGCAGCCCCAACGGTTTGACGGGTCATATAAACACCCGGCAACTCACGGCGAACTCAAAGGGGACCTATATGGAACCCCAGCAGCCGCGAACACGTACAGCACAGAGCTCCACAATTATCTCAAAAAACATGGATATGTGCAAATGCAATGCGACACCTCACTGTTTCGCAAACAAAACGAGAAGGGCACAATACTAATTTGTATCAGCATGGACAACTTCCTCCCGATCGCGTCACACACCCAACTCATCGACGACCTATACCAAACACTGAAAAAATATACGGTCAAAAGGATGGGCAAACCGACCAAATACCTTAATTGGTCAATTATGTACGGGAAAGAGGGAATCCACCTCTCACAGCCGGAACACATCGACAGTGTCGTCGAGCTCATGTCACAGCAGGACTGCAATCCAAAGCGAACTCCGTACCTCGGCAGAATAGGAATGGACCCGCCCACCGACAGCGAGCACATCCGAGCAGAGATCGCAGAGATATACGGGGAAGCCATAGGGGAAATCCGCTATACGGCATATAGCGCAAGGCCAGACATAGCCTTGGCAACCACAGCGCAAGCTCTAGCCCTCAAGAAACCCACGCAGAGAAATTGGAATCTCGCGCAAAGACTTGTACAGTACCTCTAAACCACGAGAAAAGAAGGAATTCTGATGCCTGCAAGCAACAAGAAGACAGTACAAGTCAGCGCGTATTCCGACGCTGACTACGCGAAAGACGAAACCACGCGGAAATTGATCACGGGAATAATAACGATAGTCAATGGAGCTCCCGTGCACTGGCTCGCAAAACAGCAACCGGTCGTTGCCAAAAGCACATGTGAGGCAGAATACATCGCCGCAGCTGAGAGCACGACGATAAATCTCTGGCTCCATAAACTGCTGCAAGAAGCACGACTCACCACCCCCCGCCCCACACTGCACGTCGACAATACAGCCGCCCTGCAAATGGCAAAAAACGTGGGAGCAACACGACGAAGAAAATGTATCGACGTCAGGTACCACTACTTGCACGACAGAGTGCAAAAAGGGGAAATAAAAATACTAAGAATTCCCACCACCGAACAATATGCAGACATATTTACAAAACCACTCAAAGCAATACTGTACACCAAGCACAAGGAAGACATACAGATCCGCGCACAACCAACAAGCGCACACCAGCTCTCGCGTCGGGGGGAGTGTGGTTCCATCCAGAACCCACAGCAGACGCTCGGCTAGCATGCACCAAACCAAACAACACCTGGTTCCATCCAGAGACAAGCAAGTAAGGCACACGTAGATTAAGGCACAGCATTACAGCACATCACTCACTTGAACAATAAAGTCACCGCCGTCCCCCGCTCCCGAGAGGATCGGGGGTATCGGTTTTCCTGGAACCCGGGTTCTCCCGGGTTCTCCCTGGTTGTAAATAAAGTTTTTTATCATACGCGATATGCACCGTGCTTTTAATACAATTCTCAATAAACTCAATTACAGTAGGGGCAAAAGAAGCCATTGAATTTCTTGAAAAACTCAAAGTTTTGCAACCTATCACAGCACTCCGCCTGTCCAGTCCAAATATCCGTCAACAAGTAAACATTTACTTGCCGTTGGGTAAACATTGACCACCCGTCAACAAGTAAACATTTACTTGCCACTGGGTAAACATTGACCACCCATCAACAAGTAAACATTTATTAGTTCACATTTATGTGCCCTTGAGCATATCAATATGCGAATGCCCTTTCTGCATGCGCAGAGGCGTTCTTGGAATATACGCACTGCACTTCGTTTCCAAGACGAGATAAATTGGCCTTGTTCGGCATGCCGAACCAGTCTCTGAAGAGAAAAAGCGAGATGTTCTACGGTACATCATACAACTATATTTTGTTTTCACATTATTTATGGGTGTGATCTGCAAAGATCAATTCTATTCCATGCGTGAAGCTGTTACAGAGCATTCTGGGTGAATGGAATGAAGTCACTCAAAAGTGAGAAGGGATACCGCCTAAATGGGGGGTGACATCCTGAATAAGTTTAATATACGTAGTGAGACTTCAAGATACTGAGTGTTTTAGTAAGGCGACATTACTAGCACGTGAGCAGCCGGTAGGGAGAAATTCATCTATGGTGTCCTCTGGATGGGACGGCATTTCTTAGGGCAACGAAAAAGGTGATCCCTAAGTCACCTCCGTCAAACACATTACCTCGGATGTCTAATCCCCGAAACAGTGACCACCAAACAGGAGGGATTCGAAACTCATAATAAGGTTGACACCACATACCCCGTGGAAATGAGCTTTTACTTGCCGCTCATTAAACATTAAACACTTCAACAAAGGTACCATGAAAACATGTGGCTTTAAAGTTATGGTTGTAGTACAAGCCATACAAGGCGTTCTATACTCAAAATTGCAGTTGAGTTAAACTGTTAATAGGTATAAGTTCCCGTAACAAAGTTTGCAAAGCACGCAGTTCCCTCCGTACTCACGAGAGGAGATACGGGACTCAATGGGATAACACAGATAGATTCAACACATAACTTTGTTTACCATTTTACTTTCGTGCTTGCTTACCGATCTCTATCAGAAGCGTCAACATCAATAATGTCAATTACCGGTTCATTATTTTTTAAGCCTTGAACCTTCCTTATATCTTCGCCACTCGTTTGGATTTTCAAAAACAACGTGGAGATAGTTTTGCGCAGGACAAGATCCTGTGTCACTTCCTTGCCGGAAATTAACACAAATTCTTGTGATGACATTCTGACTTTCTTCATTAGGCAACTCAGAATCCCAATTAGGGCATGAAATGCTGGCATTGCATTTCAACTTTCATTGTCAGATATCTAAGCTTTCCCATCTGTACAAATAAGGAAATACGCTCTTCTAGATATGTTTCCCATGTCTTAGGGACTGGTCGCCATTTTTGCACTATCCGTCGGGCTCCTTGTGATGCAGTCGGACTCCTGATGTATTGACAATACCCACTGCTGATTTGTTTGCACTGAGAAGAACAAATGCCGTGCGAAACGCTTCGCAGACTGCTTCGTAAAGGCACTACCATCCCTTTATCCCTCCTCTCGGAAAGATACTGCTCAAACGTTTCACTATTTCCCTGGCTTGTCCTACTAAATGAAGATGGTAACAGCGCACAATTTGAATGCGAGGCCTTTGTATCACCGCTTTGCATGATTTTCCTTTTCTCCAGAAGGGAACGCCCCCATCCTAGTTTTCGTTAGCTTTGAAGCGATAAACCATTTTATTTAATTCTTGACGACTTTTCTGACCGCAGATTACATGCAGAACGCCATTCTCACTTGTTCCAAGCATGAAAATATCGAGAGAACTATGATATTGCAGGCTCTCTGTCATCATTCTTAAACAAACATCGTACATGACACACGAACGCAGACCCTCTCACAATCCCACTGACAAAATTCTTTGGAAGACACTTGGTCTCCTTCACGTCCATGACGGAATACGTTTGTGACTTGTCATGAAATGATGATGACAGTGTATGAGTTCTAACATCAAAAAGGAAATATGAGACTCTGGTCTTCTCTTTGAAAAGTATGTGGATCAGTAAGATTAATGACTTCCTGTAGCTCATTCGCTGTTGCGGAATTGTTAATGATCGTCTTGTTCGATCCGCAAAAAGCTGACTTTACAAATCAGTGAGACTATAATTTTCTGAAGATAGGGATTCAAATGTAAATCTTCTCCGCATCTAAGTAGTTCTCGTAGGCAAAAAACATATTAACATGCTCTCAATGAACGGCTACACTTAACCAAGAACCACAAAACGTACCGTCACAGATGAGTACATGAACTGTCTATTCTACGGTCAAGAGTTCAGACTCAGAATGAGAATTCTCTCAAAGCAAATGCATACTGCACATGCTTTGAAATCATCATCATTCCCCTGAACCGCCTCTTAGGGGCGCCTTAGGGTCGGAGAAGGTACTGTACTGTACCTACGTAATGTATTCTCATTTTGAGTTTCGAGTACCAAAAAAATGGGACTCGAAATTCATTATGAGTTTCGAACCCCCCAAAAAAGGGACTCGAAACTCAAAAGGAGAATACTGTACGTATGCGCAGTACAGTACCTGCTCCACCCCTGAAGCGCCCCCTGGCCAAGCCTCGACGTCATTCTCATTTTGAGTTTCGAGTCCCAATTTTTTTGGTACTCGAAACTCAAAATGAGAATACTGTACGTATGCGCAGTACAGTACCTGCTCCACCTCTGAAGCGCCTCCTGGCCATGCCTCGACGCCATTCTCCTTTTGGGTTTCGAGTCCCTTTTTGGGGGGGTTCGAAACTCATAATGAGTTTCGAGTCTCATTTTTTTGGGGTTCGAAACTCATGAGTTTCGAGTCCCATTTTTTTGGTACTCGAAACTCAAAATGAGAATACTGTACGTATGCGCAGTGCAGTACCTGCTTCACCCCTGAAGCGCCCGCTTGCCATGCCTCGCGGCAGTTCTCATTTTGAGTTTCGAGTCCTCTATTTTGGTACTCAAAGCTCAAAAATGAGACTTTGAACAATCGCGCTTTTGGTAAGGCATGCTCATAATAGGAGCATGCCTTACCTACAGCGCGATTTTCATAGGGTTTGCACACAGCGAACAAACAAATTTACTACTATTCGGTATGTTAGAAATACACTTCTGCGTTCATGATACGCATAGTTTCGATATCCTTGTAACTCGTTTCTCCAGTGGCATCGCAGCTCATCGTTCGTGCATTCAAAGGCATATTTCAGCCGATATTTGATCTTGTCAAATTCAAAATAAGGGTCAAGCTATTTTATCGTTTAAGTGATCATTGCTTACTTCCACTTAATAGAAAAATCGGCATGGCGTCCTTCACATGCAATCTACTTGCGATGTGTGGCGCCCCCAACGGCGACGTTTTGTTTCACTGGGGAATCTAAATTCGGAGAGTGATTGAAACGTAGCCGTGCTTATATATTATCTGCTGCAGCAGCTGTGCACACGAAGATATTTCGCTTCTACGGTTTGGCAGATTTGAAAAGGCAGTGACTTGGGCTACGAAGGGCAATTGCGCTTCAAAAACACAGGGGGTGACCGGTTGACCTTCGGGTCGTTATTGGCGTCACCTTCGACACCATTTTCAAGCCCAAAGATGTTCCCGCTCGCTGTTGGTGATGACGATCCTTAAACTGGACCCACTCCGTCGCTCAAATCGAAAGCCCCAGCGGGCTCATCCGCAGCTCGAGAAGTCTGCATTGGCAAGAACAGTGGCTATAGCCCCGCGAGAGACAGATTGCGTCTTGGCTGTAGATCCGTTGAGTGGTAGTCTCTGTCCTCTCTACGTCGGCGCACGCAGATCGTTATTCCTTTTTCCCTCTGCACCTGTTGATGAAACACAATTCGGAGGCTTAAAAAGTCAGTTGAAGTATCAGATCCGGGATTGTCGCTCTAGAAACGAAACGGAGAGCGATAAATACCACAACACCCATATTCTGGACAACAACAGTCGTGAAAGTGGATGAGAACGATCGCACGACGACACCGAAAGGGACGATTTGCAAATTGCTTCCGGGAGTCCCGTCTCGTTTTCTGTCATGAGGGTGAGCGCCCGATAACAAAAATATTCGGGTTTGCTTTTATATGTATCCTAAAAATCTAACTTTTCGCAGCAATACGAGAGGACTGCTCCGGTTTCGCGCGCTTTTTTCCGTAAGTAATGGTTAACCTGGTTGCGAGTAAATGTTTACTCGGTAAAATTCTGGAGTAAACATTTACCGGCAACGTTCAACTCGACATCGAGTGAATGTTAATCTGCTCGCGAGTAGAGGTTTACTCGGGCATTTTACGGAGTAAACATTTACTGTAAGTGCCGTTATAATTGTAAGCTGTCCTTTATTTTAATTTAACGTCTCTTCACTTACACTATCGGTGTATGCCGGTGTATGCCGTTTGTTTAACTTAATGTGTACCTTAGAGCATGCCCAGCAGTTTGCGAATCCAATCTAATTTTAGAACACTTGTCGCAATACGGTCTGTAGAAAAATTTTGGTTCCAAATTTTGAAGTTCCGTCCCTCCCAGGAAATAGATTTTGTGTGCTTGAACCCCAGCAGTCCTTTCAACCACCTGCAGTGGTCGACTCCGAAAAACATAATCACACAAAAACTGCCCGCTCACGGTACACATGCGCCCCGAAAGAACAGCTCACGTATCTGCACCAAGCATCACACCCCCACCATCACCTTCTCACCCCCACCGCAAAAACTGCCCGCTCACGGTACATGTGCCCCGAAAGAACAGCTCACGTACCTGCACAGAGGGGGGAATTGGGGGTGGAAGTGGGACTACGGGTAGGGTAGGAAGGGTGGAAGCGCCAGACGGATGGAGGTGGGGGGTAATGGGGTTGCTTGGAGGTGGGCTGTGGTGGAGACGAAGCCTTGGCGGCGTGGAGGGGGGTGAATCGTGAAGCCGGGTTCGTAGAAGGGGCTAGGATTCGGGTTCAGCCTTCAAGGTACTACTGCCGAAGTAGCTGTACATATCAGACACATTCGCACGGTCATTATATACAGCGGTGGCAGCATTTAAAACATCGTCTTCAGAAGATGATCCAGTTGGCTTTGAATTCCACACTCTCCGTACAATGCCATAAAATGTTAAACACGCCTTTCGAATGCCTTTGAATGGCTGTGAGATTGAAGAGCCAGTTCGACTGGCTCCTGGAGCAGAACCCGGATCTTTTGCGTTAACCTCAGCGAAAATACGCCTGAACTCCTCCTCAATCGAATCGTCAAACTTTCCCTTTTCTGTCCATTCCCTTTACAGCTGTTTTCAGACGCCACAACGAACGCCTGACACGCTACTATGTTTTCCTGTTGGCTCCATTCTTTTCGAGCTCCCATTGATTCGGCAAAGGGATTGGAGCTAATGAGCTGATCGGTGATGAGGCCTGGTGTGCGTTGAGATTGTTTGACGAAGGAGCAAAATTTATTGTTTCGCGAACTGCAACGTGGATTCAGGTGTTTCGGTGTATATTAAATTGGCGGGAGTTGGCTGACCTGGATTCAATCCGGATTTCGAGGTTGGATTTTGGATTGGATCCGGTTCTCTGGGGATCCAAATTTGCCTTTTTTGGACCCACTTTTTGGCAAGTCCAATCCAAAATACAATCATTAGGCGTGGGGATCAGTTATGACGAATACTTTCACATAAGCAGTTTTTTTCGAAATCAAAGCGGTTTGTTACAGATTGACATCGAAATTACAGAGTTGCAGGGGAATATCATAATTCAATAATCTTTAATTAGGACACAACAAAGCTGACAGAAGAACTGTCCCTCTACATCAGAGTGGTCATCCTCCGCGTTGGTTCCCATTGAACGAATAGACAATCTCATCGGAAGTCTCTGCATTTTCGCGCGAAACAGAGCAAATACTACTCGGCGATGGTGTGCGCACACAATTCTATCTTACCATGGAACAATTGGCGCCCATCTACGGATCACACGAAAGTTCATGCACTGTCTGCTCTTCCACACTTGAGACTTCTGAACGCGCCTTCACACAGAATCCCATCCAATCCTCCGCTCTGCTTATCCATCGCGATCGCCGTTCATGACACGCACACTCAAGAGTGCCGATCCCGCTGCTGCACTCCAAATACTTGGAGAACAGGCTGCACTACGGCAAGAGGAACTCGAAAAATTTGACGAGCTCGGTAGCCTTTCAGAGAGTGAGGACGCGCACGAAAGTGACTCTCCCATCATTGACAAAACTTTCGTAGAGAACGGCAATCAAGCCATCATGGACATGACAAATTTTACTCTGAATGAGTTCATGTCCATTTGGAACAATGTGGCCGAACATGTACGCCAAAACTATAACACTGGACGAGGAAGCTAATCGCCTATTCATGCCAAGGATTTGCTTTTCATGACGGTTACCGTACTGAAGCATGGAAGCAAATGGGACATGATGGCATATCTTTTTGGAATGAAGGCACCGACGTTCGAAAAAAGAGTGACCAAGATGATCAAAATGCTTTCGAAACATGCTTACTCCAAGTTTGTCACATTATACGAGCGCCGGTACTCGATGACCAGGCTCATATCAGAGAAGAAAACTTTCAAAAATTACGAGATATGTCGCTATGCAAACGACGTGACGTTTATCCAGAGTTTTCGTCCCGGTGGCTCGCTTGAGGAATCGAAAAAGTATTTTTCCGGCAAGCATAAATTGAACGGATACAAGGTTGAAGTATCGGTTCTTCCTAATGGTTTAGCGATTGGATCAAGTCGGCATCATCCAGAATCTGTTAGTGACATTGAGATAATGAGAGATATGATCGGCTTTCATGCTGATTGTCTGGAAAAATCGGAGGAGGAGAAGACAATCATCGACATCGGAAAAGGGGCTGACCTGCATGCCGAAAGCTGGGGTGTGCTACAGGACAAAGGCTACGTGGGAATCGAAAGTGAAATAAGAAGCATTATTCCCAAGAAGAAACCCCAGGGAGGCATGTTGAGCATTTCGGACAAGAGAGAGAACGAGGCTAAGTCGTCTGATCGAATTATACTTGAGAACTATTTCGGAAGACAGAGCACGCTGTGGGCAGTTGTGGCTAACAAATATCGCTGGGCTGAGGACTGGTTCGACGACATGTTTCGTTTGACGATGGCATTGACTAATGTACATATCAGATGGCATCCGTGCGAGACAGTGATGGTATATCGTATGAACGTTATTTGAAACGTTTGCACGATATAGCACAAACGGGCGTGAATGAGCGCAAACGTGCTCAGGCCTCGTATCGAAAGCGTAGGAAACGCGCAATGGAACGCACGTTGCGCACGAGGGAAGAACAGGAGGGGGTAAGTGCTCTGTTTGATGACGAGGAGGAGGAGGTCAGCGATTGAAATTTTTCTGAGCCATTACGTTGATAGTCTGTACCTGGAGTGATGAACGACATTTGAGTAAAAAGACCGTTTTCCTGCATGCGTTGCGTTACATCTCGATTTAATTTACCCCAGTATGCGAAGATCACATGCCTTCCGAAAAGATCAACGGTTTTCGCATATGAGAGGCCTACGATGACGAGCTGAATATCTGACTCGCAGACCTATTGAATCATGATCCACCGCTGCTGGGGTGTTGATTTTCATTTCTTGTCCCATTTTTTAGATTGGACCCAAAAACCCCAACTGCGGGGCATGCTCTTATCATATACCTTACATCTTTATTTACAACAGAGCTAAGACCCCTGGAACCACAGTGTGCACGACTGTTGCAGTGCGGTTCAGTAAAAAGAAGAGCGCTGGACGTGAATATGAAAATCTCAGCAAAAATCTGTAATGTCACGAGAGAAACATGTGTCTATAAACAGATGAGAACAAACTCCTCGGCCCTTGGCAGGGATGTGTCAGGTAAACTCGTCTTGAAGACGGTTATCTCAACCCGAAACATTGGACCGACGTCTAATCTCTACCCTCCACCACGTAAAGACGAGGACGCGCCGCGCCACCCTGTCAATAATAGTAATAATATGCGGCACCCCGCGCGTCCGAACCCTGCGGCGTACTACCGGTAGCTAGTGTTCGCGTCCATCGACCCGCTCTCGCCCGTGCCCCACGGCAGTTCTGACAGGTAGCGCTTCAACAACGGGTCCTTATAGTGCAGGCCGACGACGTCGAGGCCTGTAAAGTTGCGGCGGAAGACCTCGACAACGAGCGGCAGGTCGAACTTGTCTGGGGTATACGTGCCAGAGTTGTTGTCGAGCACTAGCGTGTACAGGGGCTCTCCCGAGCCGATGGGGGCGCGGCGAAAGTGGAGCTCGCCCGCGTAGACGACCTCTGGCGACGCGGAGCAATGCATGGCGTGCTTGGACATCATGTTGATGAAGAACTTGGCGCCTGTCTCCGCCATGTAGAGGCGCTCGGGCATGAGGACATAAGTGAAGGTACGTGGCTTTCCGCGGCGGATTCCGTACTCCATGAGCTCGAGAAAGTCGGAGCCGTCAAGCAGGTTTCCCGTGACCTCCATGAGGTCCTTGCGGATGCTAACGAGCGGCTTGATGCCGCTCGCGCCGCCGTACAGGTATGAGTGCTGCATCTGCACGACGCGGCGCATGACAGTGCTGCTGTTGCCCTGGAAGATCTTCTGGGCGGCCGGGTAGCCGCGGTTCCACCCCTGGCGGCGCCCCTGGAAGACGCTATCCACGGCGCGCATGTCGATCTTCCAGGTGGAGTGCTCGCGAAAGGCCGAGTTGATGGGCTGCACCAAATCCAGCGCGGACCGCAGCGGGCCGGCCTTCTCGGCGCCGCTCTTGAGCATGTTCTTCACCGAGTGGCCGACGCGGTTCTGAAACGGGAGGCGGCCGACGTTGCCAACATGCTCCGAGAACTTGTGTATCTGGAACCTCTTGAAATGGTTGTGTCGGGCGCTCTTCGCGAGGCTGGCGATATCGCCCGGGGCGACGATGACACAAACCGAGCCGCGCGGCAGCACGGGGTACGTTTTCGCCATGCGGCGCTGCAAGGCAGCAT
>NW_005179338.1:21585-46045 GCF_000350225.1 Chondrus crispus
GTTCCGCGGGTGGACCGGGGGCTCCGGGGCGGCGGGCGGCGGCGGCGGGTGCCAGGGGTATGCGACCGGGTTGGCGGGCGGCGGCGGCGGCGGCGGGGCGCGCGCGCGCGCGCGCGGCGGAGGCGGCGGCGAGGGGCGCGGGCGCTCGGGCAGGCAGGCGGCGGCGTGGGCCAGGGCGTGGGCGACCGGGATGGTGACCGAGCCCAGGGGGCGGTCGCCCGCGACGAGGTTCTTGTCGAAGATGCGCAGGTGCAGGACGTCGTGCGGGCGGGCGACGAAGGCGAGCGGGTGGTACCACTTGGGGTCGACGGTGTTGAGACACACGACGGTGGTCTTGGTCTCGCCCGTGCGCGCGAGCGTGACGACGGCGTACGGATCCGACGCGCCCTTGCCGACGTTGGCCGCGCGGAGCGACGTCGCGGACATGATGCGGACTTGGATGCGCGATTCGGAGGGCATCGCGGGGGAGGGCGGGGGGGAGGCAAGGTGGAGGGGGGCAGGGCCGATGGTGGGGGAGTGGCGATGGGGAGGAGTAGAGGGTGTGTGAGGGCGAGGAGAGTGCGGGGATGCAGCAGCCTCTGTTTTGTGGCGGCGAACAGGGTGCCGGCAGCAAGTGGGGCGCCCTTTTTGGTCCTTTGTGAGATGCGCGTGTACAGTTGGTAGCCGGGTAGCCGGTCGAGGACGTACAAATCGGTGCGCTGTCACAAAGCGGATCGGGCCAACTGCAGCAACGCATCACGAGAAGGGCGGTCCCCACGTGCCCGCGTGCGCGCGAGCTCCGTCGCGAGCCCCGCCCAGCCAGTTCCACTCTCCGGGCCTTGCGGGGCGGCGCGCCAACCAGCGGCGGCGGCGGCGCGCGCCGGTATCGCTGAGCGGACTGAGCGCGGCCACCGCTCGCCGCGGGACTCGCGTCCGGTGTCGCATATCGCTACCGCATACAAGTATAAAGTTACTGTGCATACCGCCACGCCTCCACTCGCCTCCCGGCAAGGCGGCACTCCCTCTTTCCACATCTGGCGCGCCGCCCCCCCCGCGCGCACGCGGCTGTACCCTTCGAGTGTACGAGTGGTACACAAAGCGTTTCTGTCAGGCGAGCCCCGCCCATGTAACATTACTGGGCAACGCCGCCGAGACGCAGACGCGCCGCTCGCGCGAGCGTGGCAGCGCGCCAGAGCCGCGCCGTAGCGGAAACAGCCAACCGCGCGCGCGCTCCACCCGAGCCGCTGCCGGCACAATTCACTTTGTCATGTATGACAGGGGAAGGATGCTAAGGATACTGGATTACAGTCGGCACTCAGGTGCATTACAGTATTTAGGTAGGCAGTGTCTTACAGCGCGGACACCACTATCCAGTCCAAGCGTGATACCTGGACGTTCTCTGAGATAGCATTCGCTCAAAAGGACATTGATAAGGAAATCCAAGGTACGCGGCGACTGCCGATCTGTGACCTCGCGCCCTCCGGATTGTCGGAATAATATTAAGAATAATAATGGGCAACGACTCTTGACCACCATATGCTACGTAGCATATAATTATAGCACAGTCACGGGCCTGAGGCCCGTTCTTAAGTCCGGGATGATTCTTTCCCGAATCTCCCTATCGCACCACTCGTAACTTCTACCTTATTCATTGGACAGTTCGAGGTTAATCTTTGACATTAAACTTTATCTCCTGACTGTAAGTAGCTAAGAGTCTCAACAAGTGCAGGTGAGCTACTGGTTATTATTCTGGTTGCACAACAATGTACACTGTACAGTACTACCATTTACAGTGCTTTTCTTGAAAAATGCAATTTAAAGGCCTGGGAGATACGCACTGCTGGAAGTCAAGAGAAGAAAATTTTGTGATGGACTGCGAGTGAGGAACGGCCCTCAAGAGTCGTTCTCTACTGCGCTCGCCCCTCGGTGGCCTGCCGAGGTTCCGGCGCTGGCGGCCCCTGCCGCTGTGTACTCCGCCCCTCCATCGTGAAAGTTTCACGGTCTCGGCGTTAGCCGGGATCGGATCTACGAACAAGGGTGAGCGCGGTCTAGTCGCGGTCTGGTAGGCCCGAGTAAACTCACCTTTCTCTAACTCTCTTTGTGTCTCTCGGGACTCCATATAGTCCCGAGAGACACAAAGAGAGTTCCGTAACTTCACCTCTCTCTAGCTCTCTTTGTGTCTCTCGGGACTACGGGACATGGACACACTTCGCCGCCCGCGCCTCGCTGTACCTTAAGGTACTGTACGCGCACCCCCGCGTTGCCCAACCAACCGCTGTGTGAACGACCCCTCTCTTGCAGGCGCACGCACGCCCCTCTCAGGTGCCGCGCGTGCCAGAGAGCCGCTCCGCCACGCCCGTCGCGTCACTCTCGTCCCCGCCGGCGCGCCTCGGTGATGCGTTGCCCGAATATCAATCCAGAATCAGCGACGCTTTCGACTCGCAACGGCAACTCAGGCCGCCCAACCACAAACTGGACACCTTGATCGCAGCAGCATCATAGTCGACATCTCTCACCTTCCCATCGTCTTGGTCTCGGGTATGCCCCTTAAGCTGGCCAAGAGGGCCATATCATCCGTTATTCTTAGTCCTGTCCTCGTATCTCCTTCACTGCGCCTTCGCTGTCATCACATCTCCACGCCACACTCCATGCAGTCCACTCCAAATCCAGCCTTCTCTGCACAGGATTCGTTTCTATATCTCCACAGCAGATTTTCCAATCTCAACTTCAGGGGGTTCGAAAATAAAGCGTTTTAAGACCTTGTCTTTGCTGACCTGCGGGTAGTGATGTGCTGGTGCGCTACTCTACGTACGTTTCCATTCTAGTTGCGGTTTCTGTATAGGTGCCGGGCTGATCTCAGATGCGAAGATGTTTCTGTGTGCAGTAGTGTATGCTGTATGCCGTCTTAGTGCGTGAGAATCAAATAGGTGCACGTTGTGTGAGAGCTGGACGGAGCAATTGCTTACGGTATAGCAAAAAGTCACCGGTCTTATCCAACTCTTTTGATCCAGCGGTGTACACAAATATGGTGTTCTATGAGCTGATGCTCAAGTACTACCTTCGGAAGGTAAACTTTACATGATTGCCGGATGCCAAACAAAACGTCATGGTTGGACCCACTATTGTCCCTCTAAATCTCACGTGGTGTGCAGTACAATATTCAGTCTTATGATCGACCGAGAATTTCACCGTAGGTTGGTCCTCGTCGTGCACTTGACCTGGAATGCCACCATGTCACGTGACTTTCACAAACCGCCCCACTTATAAAACTATGCCTCCTGCACTTAGTTTCTCTCTCAAGTTGAGGAGAAGAAACTTGAGAGATTGCAATTGTGTCGTTTTCAGCATCCCTAAGGGTTACACTTCCAGTCGCCCTTCGAAGAACAGTCAAACCGTCGAGCATGTGTCGCACGCCTTCAATCTTTCCATCCACAGCAAAGGCGCTATCAACACTGTGCACGTTACGTTTCCACACGACTCCAGCTCAATCAAAGAATTCCTCATCAAATGCATGCGACTTCCGTTTCTGTTCTCGCCCTCTCGTGTTCCACAAGTATCCCGATGCTCACATCCCGTTACTGCTCTGTAGACAGTTTGCGCAAACCAGCTGATTCACGCCCTTGCCGTGATACAAGATATACCTTTCTGTTGTGCACAACAATACTAACTGCACCGCGTAGACACGAGGTGGCGCGGAGAGACGAGGTGACGCAGAGGGATGATGGGTTGGGGGAACGGAAGCGGGAAGACGTTTCAAGGGCGAAAAGCTTAGTTGTTGAGGATTTCTTGCGGAATGTGTAAGAGGAATATGTTTACCGAGAGGAGAAATAAAAAGGGTTCTAGCTAAGACCCGTGCGCGTTTGAACTCGTTCGAAAGGGAGATGAACATAGACGAGACGAGGTTGGTGAGGAGAGGAAGAACAATAGAAATACAATAGAAATACAATAAAAAGGCAATAGAAAGAAAGCAGAAAGAGAACAGAAAGAAAGCAGAAAGAAGTAGGAAGAAAGTAGGAAGAAAGTAGGAAGAAAGTTGGAAGAAAGTTGGAAGAAAGTAAAAAAAAGGAAGTAACTAAGTAACTAGGAAGTAACTAGGTAAGCTACGAATTGCTTCGGGCCACCTTGGTTAGGTGCCGGTGGGAATCGAACCCAGGGCCTCGCAGGCGCAAAGTGGCAACTTCACCTCCAGTAACTGGTTAACCACTCTGCCACGAACTCCCCTCTCCCAAACAGCGGACTCTGCGGCGACAGAGTGTGGACAGCAACAGTATTTATAGGTATGCATTTGTCCTCGCAATCAACATTAGGTATATAATTTGAAAGTGTGAGCGATGATCGCTCACCGCACCATGGTGCACTTTGTTTTTAAACATTAAAGGTCGAGAAAAAGGTTACAGTACTGCAGGTAGTAATTTACCTTCAGCTTTGCACGCGCACAGTACCGGTACAGTAAATTTTACATGGCTGTGATTCCGCAATCTCAACCGCGCCAGGAGCTCGAGATCCGGAAGTGAAACGTGTCCACGTCGACAACACGCGCCCTGGATACGTGCACTTACGACATACTGTATATATTTTTTGCCGACATTTTGCCCCTTTGCATTGTTTGCCACGAATTCCCATTCTCTGTAATCTCCCACCATCCCTGCCGTCCCTGCCGTCCCTGCCATCTCCATTTTTTCCGCGATCCGTCCGGCGATCCGACTTCTGGGGTAGCTCCGCCCTCTCCGCCCTCTTTCCTCGGGATCAACATGGTGAGGTAGGGCGGAGAGGAGAAGTGGTGCGGAGAGGAGAAGTGGTGCGGAGAGGAGAAATGGTGCGGGGAGGAGAAGTGGTGCGGAGAGGAGAAGTGGTGCGGAGAGGAGAAGTGGTGCGGAGAGCGGAGAGCAGAGGTGGCGGGGAGGGCAGAGGCGGTGCGTAGACACGAGGTGGGTCGGAGGGCAGAGAGCGTGCTCGTTTCCTATCTGGGTCAGTCGCTGATAGAATCGGCCCAAACCGTGCCCGTGCAATATCTTCCCATATGGCCTCACCTCACCTCCTTGCCGCTATCTGTCACGCATGAGCACGCTGCGCCCTTTGCGCAATTGCCGTTTGCGCCGCGCTCGCGGCTGTGCTCACCGTGATGGGGAGCAAGCCGCAGCCGGCGACTCGCAGGGTCTCTTTGTGCTCATCGAGTGCCACTCTGACCATCTGCACTGGCGCACCACATCAGAATCTCCTCGCGGAAACACGCAACCGCCTGCGTCAGAATGGATCACGCATTGCTGCCCCAATCGCTCGCGCCCATCATGGACGCCACCTCCATTCTGCCCACCTGCAATCCAATACCGAACTCATCGCTATACTACTAGGCGCCGTCCTTGCCTCTCGAGTCATCCTTTCATCCCTTCCCATCCCTTCCCATTGCCTTCCACACCCCCCCACCATGTCCACCCCGGCCTCGGGCATGCACGCCGCCACCTCCCTGCGCTTGGCCCTGCGCGCACCCTCATCCGACCGCGCCATAGCGGACTGGCTCTTCTCGCCCTCCCGTTCTTCCCCCACGCTCTCTCCGCCTGAGCTGCGCTCCTCGCTGGCCCTGAAAGTCGCCCACACCATTCAGCTGTCCAACACCGCCTTCCCTGCATCCGCCGCCGCGATTCACTCCTGCGACAAGCTCTTCGTCCCGGTTTCCTCGCGCGGTGCCTACATTCTGGGCTTCACCACGGAGGGCACCCAGGGTGCCGCCGATGACCCGCGCCTCCCGATCCCCGCTGCGTTCAAGAGGCCCTCTGTCGCTCGCTTTGTCTTCGACACTGTGGCAGAGGAACTGCTGCTCGTGTGCTCTCCGCCAGGCATTCCGCTCATGGGCATCATCGCTATTCGCAAACTCTCCAACCAAGCACAAGCCTGCTTCCGCTTCACCGTTCCCGCACACGACTACTCGTTCGATGCCCTTCCAAGCCTCGTCCTTTCGCTGTATAGCAATATCGAATCTGCTGTCGAGCACCGCCCTCCTCGAAACCCTCAACACTCACGCGATCCCGCGTGTGTTCCGGTGCCTGAGTCCTTCCTAGGGGACATACCCAGCATTGCGGAAGACTCCTTCGCCTACCCCGATGCGTCCATTCCGCATCTCGACCCGACCCCCGCTTTATCCATGGACGCTGTCGACTCTTTCTTGGACAGTCTGCGCGCAGCCCGTGTCAACGGCGAATCGCACGCACGCAGTCCGCACAGCTACGTGCATCTCCCACCGCTTTCGGTTAAGCTCGTCTCCGACATGCCGCGGCTCGATTCCTCTGCGGAATCGACCACACCCGAACCGCACCAAGCCTTCTCGCCACTATCCGTGTCCCATTCGTCCGCGGCACCGTTTGCGCAATCACGGTTTGCCGGGCCGCTTGCTGCTTTGCTCATCTCGAGGGCTGGCGCATTTCGAGGTCCCTTCCTTCGCATTGACACGCTGCAACCCGTCACTGCCACGTACGAAACCAACTTTACGGGGGCTATTGACGCCTGCGTCACGCAGCTGCGGGGCCAGCCAGTCAGCGACATTGAGCGCACGTTTGCTGATATGTACTACTTGGAGGTGCTTTCGGTCGCCCCGGATCAGCACTTCATCCATATTGACGGGTTGGATTCCACTACATTTGCGCCACCGCATGCCGCGATGCGTAGGGAAAACGAAGATCTGCATGGAGATGATGAAAACCAATTTGGTGTCATCCACGAGGCTGGAAGGAAAACCACGTACACAACCATATTACCAACAGACCCAACACGGAAGCCGTTGGCCGTTACAGGCGTACTTGGTTCTGTCGGGTCCAGCACATTCCCACGAATTGCTCCGGCCCAACTGGCACCGAGATTCCCACCCCCGGCGACACACCCTGACAAAATGCCTGTTGCGACTGTTGTGTCTAAAGAGCTGCAGCAAAAACGAACGTTACAAGCGCGAAAACACCGCAACCGACTGAGCGCGGCGCGATGCAACTTGCGCCGCCGAGAGTGGCTGGAAGAGGTGCCGCGTGAAATTGAACGCAACCGAAAAAGAGCCGAAGAGCTTCTGAGTCGCAAAAGGGAAGTGAAACGTGAGAACGATAGACTGAAGAGCTTGGTTGCCAAAACTATGGTGTAGATGATAAGATGTTTGGCCTTGTCATTGTTTTGGCCTCAGTATATACCTTAACTCGGTCAAGAGGGCGATATCAACCGTTATTCTTAGTCCTGTCCTCGTATCCCCCTTCACTGCGCCTTCGCTGTCATCAAATCTGCAGGCCACAGTCCATGCAGCGCAAGCAAATCCTGCCTTCTCTGGACAGTATTCGTCACCCTTGGTAAACTTCCGCTGCTGCAATTCACCTTCTCCATAAACCCATATCGAGATAAAACCGCACCCCAAAACGCACGCGGGAAGTACCCCGGCTTCACTCGAATTCATTTTGTCTTTATAAATCAACTATTGATTCTACGGAGGAGTCCTATCACTAAAGAACGAGGCTCCATACTATCTGTGCAGCGGAAAGACCAAAGCATCCTCGCGCTACCACACCAAAAGAGCTTGACACTTAGCCCCTCCATCTCGCTGTGGCCATCCTGCAAAGACGTTCAGCATAAAGATCACTGTGGGTTCGGGGCAGTGTATCTCCCTGTCTATCCGTCTCCGCAGAGTGGTCCGGCACCAGCACGACCAGTTTGTCACCACCGCGGTAAAACAAGATCGTTGGTCTCGAGGGGGGGACACCATCCCACGCCAACACCGAATCCGTCGTGCCCTCCTTCCCGCTGCCCGAGCGTTGCTTCAGTGATTCGGAGTGTTGAATCAAACGCTGTTCCCGTCCTGACGACCATGTGCAAGAGGAATGCCCGCCGCCGCTTGTTCCATCCCGCATTAACCGAGTGTCGGACTCTTTGGTTGAATCCGCGTTTGAAGGTTGCCCTGCCACAGACCATCTCTGGTTGGCGGAATCTGAGCCTCCAAATGAAGACTCGGCCTCCTGGTCCGGTGCCTGGGCCTTTGCGTCGGGGCGGCGGAAACAGTTGAGAAATGAGCGATGAGCGGCGGCTTCCGTTTTGAAAGCCAAGTTCTTGAGCTTTCGACAGAGCCCGGCGATTGTGAACATTTTGGTAAGGGAGAGTTGAGTTGATTGAGTAGAAAAGGGGATGTTCCGGGAGGAGGGAGCTTGGAACGGATGGGAGGGGGAATGGGGATGTGTGTGCTCCTGACCATCCGACTACCGTGGACCTCAGGCTTGATTTTATACTAGCGAGACATTCCAGGAACAATGTATCTACTGTCGGCATTTCTCTATTCGATGAATGTGGAATTATTCGAAAGGTGACGCAATGCTGTGACTTGCAGCCAGTTCTAATTGAATGGGGATCGACGTGCGAGATGAAGCGGTGTTGTTCGCTGTTCAATCATTGTCGTTGTGACCAAATCTGCGAGAGAGCTTTATAACTTGCTTTGCAAAACCGAGACGGTATACGTTTTAATACAGTATCTAGCATTCGCGGTTGTACGTATTGTCGAAAGCAGTAAAAGCTTTACGCTTGTTTCTTTCTCGCCGGTGCTTAGGTCAAGCACAGTAGTAACAAGTCAGCAATCAAGCTGTGAAAGCAGGATACTGTAGGCACCCTTGAGGTGGTGGCTGTAGAGAAACACATGTGCTTGTCAGTCGTCAACACTCGTGTGTACTCACAACGGACACACGTGTGCGAGATGGGATACGTTGACACAGATAACACGTGTGGAAGCTCGTTGCTGATAATGTGGAAGAAGCAGACAGCATTTCGGAGAGCTGACAGAAAATAATGCAGACAGCGAGCGCAACTCTTAGAGATGTGGCGTTCTCGTTACTGACAAATATATGTACCCTACCGCTTTGTAGAGCGAGGAAAAGAAGAAGAATGGGCACGTAATAAATCACCAACTGTGAGTATTCACGATATTCTTTGGCAAGAATTTGCTACCGCGTTCGTACGCGAGACCCCGTGCGCTTCTGCGCGAGACGACCATCCTTTGGATATTGTCACACACACTGGAAGAATACTTTTGTATCTTCCCCCCTGGATTTCACAACACTTGCAAGTTTATACGAAATCTAGTTTAATCGATCGTTATGGATCCCTCATCGCAACTGTCGCAACGCGACTTGGAATCGATCAAGAAACACATCAGCAAAGTGGATCGACCCCCCCCCGCTCATCGAAAACATTTGCGTGGAACTTGATGAAGCTATTGACCTGCCAGCCGAAGAAATTGTATCTTTCTTAAAAGATTGTCTTTCTCCAGATGTTCTACTAGTCGACCCGGCGATGGAAAAAGGCAGATTGTTCGAGCCATCCGAAAAGTATTTGACGTTTGTGGAGTGGAAGTTAGTTATGCTGCAGGTATACCGCTTCCGAACAAAGTAATAGAAGCACTGTACTCGGACATTCGTGATGTTTTAAATGAAGCGTAGAAAATGCTACAAGCTTACAAAACGTTTGGAACATTCAAACCTGATTTTGTCCCAGAACAGAGTAACCCAGAAATACTGACATACACCCCAGCAGAGACTGACCTTGCCCGTGATGAGGTAGGAAATACAACAAGACACGCGTATTGCAAGGAACGATGCAGCTGAACATCCACTGGAATATCAACCTCAACAAAAGGAAAATCTGCGAGCAACCGTTCCGCTTGAAAATTGTATCCCGACGAAGCAAAACCTGGCGAAAAATAGACAGGCTGTTGCAAATGGATTCCATCACAATAATGGAAAATTTTCGGGATCACCCGGGACTGGAATACCTTTGCACATCGTCAAGAGGAAATTCGAAGAACTAGTGTTTGAACAAGAAATTCCGGAAACGGATCGCGTCCAATTGATGCACAACTATTTGTCGGGTATAGCTCAGGAATATTTTTATTCTACAGTACGAGGCACTGCGGAAAATAGCGAAGCTGCATTCGATAGGATTTCGGAAAGGTTCAGCTCCAAACAACATCAGTCTCCGGCCTTAGCATACCTTCGTCGACTCTCCTTTTCTGGAATTAAGAGCGAAAAGTCATGTTCAGATATTGAGGCTCTAGCAGCTGCACATTCACGTATTTTAGAATACATCCCACAATGCAGACCATCATACCAAAACGAACATCAAGATGGACACACGGGTGAGTTCCTCGCAGGAAGTGTAGACGGACAGCCTTGGGCTGAGCACGTCCTTACCGCACGAATAACCGCGAATAGCAAAGAGAGGGGCATGGACTACAATTCGCTTTATGCTATGCTGGTCTCAGCCTTGATACTCGTAGACAATAGAGAAAAATCGGACACCTCACCAAAAGGAAATCTCGCTAACTCAGTGTTCTATGGTGAGACCTATGGAAAGCATATCCCAAGAAAAAGGAACACAACGAACAGATATAGCTCTATCAAGTTTAATCGAAAAAGAAGAACGCCCAGCGAACTTCAGGCTCTAAAACAAAGAACAAAATGTCTAGTCTGTAAAAAGGTTGGCCAGTGGAAAAATGAATGCCCGGACAAAAGGTCTAGGATGACAGACATTATCAGAGCTCGTATCAAAGAAAATGGAGGAACGGACAAAGCAGCTGCCCAAGTCCTTTTTCTTTAGCCGACCAAGAGGATTCGTATGCAGAATATGCTGCACAAGCCGAAAATGGGCATGGCCCGTGCAACGGAAGCGAAGAACACAGCGCTCTCAACACTTTCGAAAGCCTTTACAGCGCCGCGGAGTCCGGTTCCAGTCTAGACGATTCTCTTCAGAATATATTCGAAACTTTGCTCACTGGTCTAAGAAGCGATGAGGAGCCCCAAGAGATATGCAACGACACAGGGGATTTTTGACTGCCAGGGCACCTTTCGTGGACAGTTCGCTGGCTGACAAAGCTCCACTACCTACATACTCACGATCTCCAACGCTTGCTACCGGTTCTAAGATGCATAGGTGTAGAACGATTTGTGGGACACGGCGGAGCATCGGTCAAAGGAAATGGCAACACAGTTCGCCCGAGGAACGGATCCCGATCGATATACACTACGTGAGAGACGCCTTTCTCAAATCGAAAAGGTTTTCTGCAGGCCGACCCCCGGAATTTGCCGGTGCATGCATTGACATTGGATCACCTCGATCCTTGATCGGGCTCAGCCAAGCAAAAGCTTACTTCAGGGCAATGTGTATCAAGCTGAATCTGTCTCCATCTCGAACCTGTTTCAGATTTGGCACCTATCCTACACGCTCACTCGGCAAAATGGCAATCCTACTACCAACTCCGGGAAGCACTATACCATTGAAGGTAGACGTAGTTCGTGAAAACATTCCGATGCTTATTGGACTAGACGAATTATTGCAGCATTGCTTGGAACCTTCAGTACTGAAACGATCCCTCAATTGTACGAAACAAGATTGGTCACTCCATTTGCAATTGAAACATGGACATTTGTATCTCTGTTGGAACCCATGCTCGTTTTCAGTATTTTTCACTCGGAACCAATTGGAGAGGTTACATCGACACATGCTCCACCCTTCATCACGCAAACTTTACGACCTTTTGCGCAAAGCTGATCCCGAGAACCTGCAACCCGATACTCTGAAGACCCTCAAAGATGTATCAAAGGCATGCGAGACGTGCACTCTATATGCTCCCAAACAAATCACATTTCGCATCAGAGACGCAGATAAGATCAAATTCAATCATCGCATATTGATGGACATCATGTTTCTGAAAGACAGACGGCAAAAGTCTAGACCCGTGTTGCATGTTATAGACGCTGGAACTCGTTTTAGTGCCGCAGCATTTTTGAAGGACAGTAGCACAACCACAATTTGGAATACGTTTATCAAAATTTGGTCTTCAGTTTACGTTGGATTCCCGGAATCATTACTTACAGATCAAGGGTCTGTCTTTCTTTCTCGAGAATGGAAATACAATTGTGAATCCTCCCGAATTGAGCTACTTAACACAGGAACAGAAAGTCACAATTTCTTAGGGATTGGCGAAAAGTATCACTCCACACTCCGAACAATTTATAGAAAAGTACTTTGTGATCACCGCGCCTTGCCCGAAGATATAGCCCTTGCTAAATCGGTCCAAGCAATGAACGAGACCGTCGAACCTCATGGACTGGTGCCCACGCTATTGGTTTTTGGAGTAATACCGAAACTGCCCGATATATCCGAGCGTGATTTTCCTGTACAAAGGGAGCGACTGAGAGCGGCCTGCACGGCAAGAAAGGAATACGAGAAAGTGGTGGCCAAGAGAATTGTGCAGCGAGGCCTACGCACTATACCGCCACCGGCTGCGGATCACGTTTACGTACTAGGAGACTTCGCGTACGTGTACCGGGAAGGCCTAAAACAATATACTGGTCCACATCTGGTAGCATGGGTGGAGGAGAAATGCATACGTCTGCACCTAGGAGAAAGTACTGGCCCACGTCCTTTTAACATAGCTCAACTTCGACCGGCACCACTGCAACGACACCCAACATATGACGAACAACTCTCTAGATCTGAAACCGACCATAACACAGTAATGCATACCGAAACGCTGGAACCTGGAGATGCTAGAGAACATCTGTTCGACGATGCTAAAAGAAAAGAAATACTCGGGCTAATTGAGAAGGGAACCTTTAAGATCGTACTGGAAGAGGAGGCAGAACCGCATCCCAACATAGTCCCGTCACGATACGTCCTCACAATCAAACACGCAGATAATGGATCCACACTTTATAAGGCTCGCTTAGTCCTTGGTGGACATCGCGATAAAGAAAAGCACTCCGTGGTGCACAATACATTCAATCTGAAACAATCGTCAGTGCGCATTATCTTGGCATTGGCTACTATTCTTGGGTTTGAAGTATGGTCACTCGATGTAAAACAGGCGTATTTACAAGCAGCATCAGAGCTACAACGCAAGGTGTTTACTCGCCCAGCATCCATTGAACTTCGACCAGATGAACTAGTGCAAATATTGAAACCATTGTATGGATTGACTGACTCCGGAGATTATTGGTGTGAGACCAATCACAAGTTTCACCTAGGAAAACTGAGAATGGAACAGTCGACAGGGGATTTTGCTCTATTCTTTAGACGAATAAGGGACCAACTAGTATCCCTATCAGGCTCGTACGTAGATGATGTTTTTCAAGCAGGTACAAAGGAAGAGAAAAAGCGCTTGCAAACCCACTTCAAGAATGAATTCGATATCAAACTGAACAACGAAACAAGTTTCACCTATACAGGGCTCCAATGTGACACCTCTAGGATAGGAATGAGCGAAAGTTATCTCAAAAGAAATATATCGAGAGACTAAGGTTCCTGACAAAGACCTCCACGTTTCAAGAGTTTAGATCTCTCCGGGCTCGTCTGGCCTGGGTCGTACACACGAGACCAGACATAGCATACGCTGTGTCCTTTGCCGCACAGATCACTGAACGCATTCATGACACTCACTGTAACCAGGCTTTGAACAGAATTGTCAAGCATTTGAAGCAAACGGCAGAGGTTCAGCTGAGATTCCCAAATCTCGACATAAATTCGGTCAGGCTGCTGATGTACACTGACGCCTCACATAACAACAGGGAACAGACCAGGTCGCAGCTGGGGTACTTGATTTTGTTAGCAGACAAGTTTGATCGATGCGCGTTTCTGCATTACTCTTCATACAAATCGACGCGAGTGACGAGATCATCAATGGCTGGTGAAACTCTCGCTTTTGTAGAAGGCTTTGACTGCGCATACTTAATCAAACACGACCTTTCAAGAATTTTAGGGCGATCAATTCCGCTGCTGATGTTCACGGATAGCGAGGCTCTATTCCAAGTTTTGACTAAGTCGAGGTATACAACAGAAATAAGACTAATGGTTGACATATCGGCAGCACGAGAAGCATATCAAACGAAGGTCATTTCTAATGTTGCCCTTATCAGCTCCGAGGTTAATTACGCTGACGCCCGGACGAAAACTAAGAGCAAAAGCGCTCTACAGGGATTGCTCCGCTCTCACCTTGTGCAACACGACGTCCGACAGTGGGTCATGGCCCCGCCGCACAAACAGGTGGTGTTCTCCGACAAGAAAATTGCGGGTGTGTAGAGAAACACATGTGTTTGTCAGTCGTCAACACTCGTGTGTACTCACAACGGACACACGTGTGCGAGATGGGATACATTGGCACAGATAACACGTGTAGAAGCTCGTTGCTGATAATGTGGAAGAAGCAGACAGCATTTCGGAGAGCTGACAGAAAATAATGCAGACAGCGAGCGCACCTCTTAGAGATGCGGCGTTCTCGTTACTGACAAATATGTACCCTACCGCTTTGTAGAGCGAGGAAAAGAAGAAGAATGGGCACGTAATAAATCACCACCTTCACAGGTGGTGATTTATTACGTGCCCTTTGTATTCACGATATTCTTTGGCAAGAATTTGCTACCGCGTTCGTACGCGAGACCCCGTGCGCTTCTGCGCGAGACGACCATCCTTTGGATATTGTCACACACACTGGAAGAATACTTTTGTATCTTCCCCCCCTGGATTTCACAACAGTGGCCCCTAAAACGAGGCAGGGTTTCTGTACCTTCACAACAGATTTTGCAATCTCAACTTCAGGAGGTTCGAAAAGCGTCAAAGAGCGTTTTAAGCCCTTGTCTTTGTTGACCTGTGGGTAGTGATGTGTCGGATGCGCTACTCTACGTACGTTTCCATTATAATGGCAATTTTTGTATAAGTGTCGGGCCGATCTCGGATGCGAAGATGTTTCTGTGTGCAATGTATGCTGTCTGCCTGACAGGTACAATGTGAGAATCAAATTGGAGTCCTTTGAGCTAGTGTTCCAATGCAGGTGTTGGGTGCACGTCGTTATGGTTAGGCGCAATAGTTTCCCTCTAAACGTCCCTTGGTATGCGGTGCTGTGTAAAAATGCGTAAAAATCGTCCGAAGCATAGGACAAGGAATACCACTCGATATGATCTCATCCTGGAATGCTCTGGTACATCATCCAACTACTGTATCAGAAGCAAATTGGCTCTATGAATATATGCACAGGTGGTTTCTCTCCATGCCGTCAGGATCATGACACTTTGCAGAACAACATGGGCCCGCATTAGAGGTCTCGCTGTCGTAGCAGATAGTACGTGCTGAAAAACTCAGGGTCCAATTTTCCTCAGATATCGGCAGTAGGATGCATCTGCATGCCGGGTAGTCCAACCGTCTTTCTGGCGAGTGTGAAACCGTCGTAGAGGGCGTCTTTGCGTAATGAATGCATATTTGAATGGATCGCGAATGGACCGTAATTGCCTCTCGGATTTCAGAGGCTAACAGATGCAGGGTTGTCCGTTGCCGTAGTTCTGTCTCAGCTTTTGTCCTATCATCAGCTTCCTTTTACGTACGTGTATGCCACTTTTCACGACTCATTCTTCTCTCGGTCCTCTTTCTGTCAGGGCTGTTAATAAACGAACCATTCCTACGGAACTTGTTATCAAGTAATTACGTGCTTGAAGAAAATTAACAGTCACATAAACAGCTACAATAATGTTTCTCACGAAAAACAGATGCAATAAGGTTTCTTACGATAAACAGCAACAGCTACAATGCTACAATGTTTCTTACGATAAACCGTTCATGGTTTCTTTTATTGTTCTCAATTCAATGGCCAGTACTATTCTGCCCAATTAAAGGCATTGTATTCTTGTCGGCTTTAGTACTTGCAAAGGCTACGCATACAACTTGCAAGTTACTCCACTTCCGAAATCGGATACCTGTGGGGATACTTGTGGCTACGTCCATGCATGATTTCTCACTTATTCGTTTTCTTGCCTCTCTTCCTGTTGTCAGGACTGTTGCCAGGACTGTTGCCGGGACTGTTGCCGGGACTGTTGCTCCCCGAACCTTGACTGTTGCTCTTCGACCTACTCTTAGCACTTCTACCGCGTTTCTGGCTCTGGCTATTGCCGCTTTCAGGTCGCTGCGAGCTCCCAGCACCTGCACTTTCCCCCTTTCCTCCCTGTTTTACCATTTCGTTCAAGTAGGCGTTCTTTTTCTCCAATTCTTGTACGCGTCTGCTGAGTTTCGAGTTCTTCTTGTCTTGTTGCGAGATCTTCTTGTCTTGTTCCGAGATCTTCTTGCCTTGTTCCGAGGTCTTCTTGTCTTGTTCTGAGACGCGTCTGCTGAGTTCCGAGTTCTTCTTGTCTTGTTCCGAGATCTTCTTGTCTTGTTCCGAGATCTTCTTGCTTTGTTCCGAGATCTTCTTGTCTTTTTTACGAAGAGGAGATACGATTATGCGAGTACTGCTCTTCTAGGGGTGCAGAAGATTATTTGCGGTAAGGTTGAGGTCCCGGAACGCCACAGCTTCGACGATGTAATCCTTGGAATAGTATCGTTGACTTTGATACGTCCTTGCCTTGTTTCCGATGGCCGCACTGCTGATTCGCGACGAACGCTGCGCTTTCGTTCCTTTCTTGTCGCTCTTGTCTTCTTTGAGTTTGTAGACAAAGACCCGGGACTTTTTACGATCGACGACCACGTACTCTGGAATCCCAGCGCGTGCGTACTCCCCTACTTTGGTCGTCAAATCTTCGACAAGATTGGTATTCGTCACCTCAACGACCAAGAAAGGGGGTCTGCCTGGTGGGAAGTCGACTTTCTTCGAGGTTGGAGACATTTTTGCTTGTTCCTCAGGCGTTAACATGGGGTCCAACAGCAATGTCGGCAATGAGGATAGAATCCGTAGGCCGACGTGACGAGGCGGATGGCTGAGAAGCAGCGCGGGAGTCTTCCCTGATTCGCACTTTCGCTTCCGCATAAGCCGTCACCCACTCAGGAGGTGGGCGTTTGGTGTTGGCCACAGCAAAAACGGCATGGAGCACGTCTTGAATGCTCTTGTGATGTACATGGGCCATGTCCTCGGATCGATGGTATAGGATTCCGTCAATAAGTTCGTAACAATCGCCGGGCCGGTGTGGTAAGCTGAGATAGTCAGCAAACGTGCTCGGCGTAAGGTGTAAATGGCCGAATGGGGTGGAGGAAGCGTGCAAAGGCGACGGCAATAGTGACGGGGATGAAGGCGGAGAGATAGGTGGAGACAGAGATGATGGCGAAGCCGGCAAAGAAGACTAGGACGGGTGCGCGGAGACAGAGCCAGGGTTGATGTCCATGTCGCGAAGGGGGGGTGACGCCGGGCTCAGAACGTTTGTACAAGCAGCACTGTTTGAGCTAAACAGATCGATTGACGGGAGACATTATGCACGCCCCTCGCAGTTGTTTGCCTGGAGACTTTTCAGATTCAAATACAGTTAATTTGCCTGGAAAGGTTTCACATTGATTCGCTCCTCGTCTGCCCAACCCCTGCCCAACTTTGTGTACCAGTTAATGGCGTTTCCGCGACCAGGAAGAAAAGCTTAGCAGTTGTTAGAGTCGCATTCAGGAGAATACGTCCCAATAATCGCCCTGGGCACCAGACTTTGTGACCCAGAGCCATACAAACTTGGTCCCAATTACCAGGGCTCATGGCTCCGTGAAATCCTGGTTGACAATTGATTTTTCTGATATTCGCCTCAAACGGCACTCCCATTGGTCCCGGTGGTGGACCTTGTTGGATCCTGCAAGCAAGGCCTCATTGATGGAATATTTCCATCCACCCTCAATCGGAGCTGTAATGCGATCCGGCATCTTTGAAAAGGTTGATGTATGTTTCTGAAGTTTCAAAGGTTCCCAAAGTGCTGCCGAAAGTTTGAGAAACTTTTTCTGCGAAACTCAGAAACATTCTGGAGACGTGCACCCTCGCATTACACTACCAGTCTCCATCAATAGCTGTCCGTTTATTGGGGGCGGTCATATTCTACGAGTAAATCATGTAGGAGAATGGATGGCTCCGATTCATCGGTCCCACCTTTTTCAGCCAATCAGAGCTCTTGGTCCTCAAAGAGCCAGGTCCCACATTTTGAAATGTGACTGTCTCCCCGCCTTCCCTGACATCAGGGAAGGCGGAGAGACAGTCAAAGAGGCGCAGGGATGGGACGAGGAGGAGCGGGAAGCTAGTGCGAGTACGCAGCGTTAATGTCGGGAGGATGGCGGACAGGGCGAGATAATACGCAAGTGGGTGCAATAATTGAAAGAGAGCAGTAGGTCAGGTCAGGGGCGGGCGTAGGGGGTGGGGTCTGGGAGTGATTGGTTGTGGGGATTGTGTGTTGGGATTGTGTATTATGTTTATGCGTGCGAGAGTATCAACAAAGCCCTCGAAATCGTATCGACGCTGCTCAGCAGCAGCAGAAGCAGCCGCGGCTGCAGCGCTCGGGGACGCCCCGCCTCTCACGCAAAAGGCTGGCGCCGATGCGAGCGCTTCGGACAATGACTGCGACAGGCATCGTATAGAAATTATGATGGGCAGTAGGGAAGTTATCCTGGCTTCATACAAGGGCGCCGCCACAGAGGACATCAAAACCAATATTTCCAGGTGCTTTGCCCTCTTCCCGGGCACCTAGCAGCCCCTTATGGATCACCACTACAACGAGATCATCATCTCGGCAGGCGTGCCCAGCGGTCTCTATATGATTTTTTATGACCGAGTCTCATAGTTTCTAACGAGACCGTTGTTTCCACCGTGACGTCTCGCGGTAGACGAGCATTCGCGAGCAGCGAAGGAAAGCAAAAGGCAAAAGCGATGGCCACTGTCCGTTGGGGTCTCCTCCTGTCGTTCGTCCCCATCGGATGCCTTTATTCGAAGTTTTCGAGCCGGTCGCCTCATGCACGCCCGTTCAGCGCACGGTGTCTTGCCTCCAGCACAGACGACCGTTCGCGCGGCGGCCTCCTGCACAAGACAGTAGGAGACTGTTTCTAATACTGACAGCAGGAGACCGTTTCTCAAAAGCTTCGTGAGCCGGCCCGAGAAAAGCAGTAGGCATCCCACTCATCGCGTGTGGCCATGGCTCTAGTGCTTTTTGCTCCAGTGCGCGCTCGATTATGATCCCGCTCGCGAGCACAGTGCTCTATCGTCACGGGGCCCCACGGTTTTTGCGCAACAGCAGCGTCAAACCAGTTTTAGGAAGCAAGTGAGCACTGTTCGAGCGCCCGGCGCCTCAGATCCCTATCCCCAGCAGTGTGGAGGAAGTCTTCCAGCATCCTAGGGAAGTCCTTAAACACGCGCTCTAACGGCTCCCAGGTGAAATCTAGAGAATCCGGGAGGCCTTCCCATTCCACTTGAACCATTAGTCCACCCTCTCGATCGCGAATTGCGCGCATCGTCTGGGCCACTTCATAGTTTGTCTCGGAGCGCTCTGCCGCCTTCAGCAGGCGCAGTGAAACTGTTTTTCCGTCCATGTCGGCCCGGTACAACAGTAAACGTCAGTCATGCACGACCGCACGCTTCTGCTGAAGCAAGTCTTCCACTTCGTACACCCACTCAGATTGGACAGCTGTCACGCGACGCGGTCCGACCCACTTGAAATTAAGCTTGTGCTTGCCGGGCACCGCCCTGCGCACCAAGACAAAGTCTCCCACACTAGAATTGGCTGCGTGAACGCTCGTCCTTGCGTTGTGATTCTCAATCTTTCGCTTTCGGGATGCTTCAGCATTCTCAGCAACTCCGCGGTGCACTTCGCGAAGAGCGGCTTAGGTGCGGCCTATGTCGATCAGCGGTCGCGCTCGAAGCTAATCTAACGGTATTGCATCCTTGGACGGAACCAGCGTGGTCGCGCGAAGTAAAGGCCGTACAGGCAGGTGCCCAGTAAAAACCTCTAAAGGGGTACAGTACACGGCCCTCACATTCGGATTCCGGGGTCCGAGACGCTTTAGAGGGGCGTAGTTCAACACGCTCTGAACACACTCCGTGACGGCAGGCCAGTCTTTAGGAACGAGTCCCCATTCGCCTAGCAGTGCTCTAGTGGCTCGTAAAACTTCCCTGCAAACTCGTTCCACGGATCCGTTGGCCCACGGCGAGTATGCCGTAGTAAAGTGATGATGTACCTTGATCTCCGAGATGAGCGCTGCCAATAACCGATTCTTGAAATGGGATCCCTGGTCCGTTACTAACCAGGCCATGTTACCGAACACACCTAGCCATACACAAAGCGCATCAGCAGCTGCCTCGCTTGTGCAAGCAGCAGTAGGCCACAGCCAAATGTACGAGGAGAGGTCGTCGCGAATAATCAAGATATACTTATTTCCGTCTCGTCCGGGCCCCATGAACAAAAAGTCCATATGAATGACCTCATTCGGCATAGACCCATGCAACGCACTGCCAAGTGGTCGCGGTATCACCTCACCAGTCCTGGTCACTATGTAGTGGAGGCAACCTCGCACCAGCGTGCTGACGTCCTGTTCCATAGCGGATCACCAGAAGGTTTCAGATAAAATGCTCAGGGTGGCCTCTGTTCCGCGGTGTCCAGCGGTCTCACCATGCGACACCACGAGAATCTTGAGCTGTAGTTCCCGGTCTTTCTGCGGGATCAATATTTTCCCCTACTTCTTCCAGAGTTGATCAGCCTCATCAAATTTCAGGTCCTTCGGTCGTTGCGAGGGTAGACGTTGCGATTCGCGGATGCAGGTCCAAACTGGCCACACGAAGTCACATGGTGCCGGGACCATCTGCTCCGCTTCCTGCAGCAGCATGCTGCAAATGGCCAAGCGCTCGCTTCTATCACGGCGATAACCGCGCGTCCAGCGTGTAAGAATGTCTGCGCATATGTTCCTCTTGCCGTAAATATGTTCTATGACGTACGAGAATCGCGACAGGAAAAGAGCCCATCGCTGAACCTTAGAGACGACATGCCTACCGAGCGCTGGCTCCAGAGCTAAGGGCGCAAAGATGAAAAGTAGATTCCTGTGATCCGTGTAGACGTGCGTCGCTGGTTGTGACTGGAAAAGATAGTCCATCTTTTCAAATGTCTGGAAGATTGCGAAGCCCTTTTTCTCGAACGTTGTCCAGCCCAGCTCGGCACCTTTAAACGCAGAGCCTAAAATGGCTAACGGCTCGTGCTTCTGCTGTTCTACCGGAAGAGACAGCTGTTCCGGCGTCGTTTGTGTTACGACGCCGGACCAATAGCGCTCCGACGCGTCCGTATAAACGCAAACAACCTTTTCCAGATCGGGATGAGAGAGCTGCACTGCGTTGCGGAGACAATCTTGAAGTTCCAGAAATGATTTCACATGGATAGGGCCCCAAGACAGACTACGCAACCTGATATTGCGAATAGACCGATTGGTCCGCTTACCAGACTTGGAGTATGCTTGCTCCAAGACTGCAGTCAACGGCGCGGTCCGAGCAGTAATGCCGGGGATTGCGGTGTACATCCAGCGGCAACAATATATAAATTGGGCCAACTCCTCTGCGTTGTCAGGCATGCTCACGTCCTTCAGGCCTTCCAACCGCGCCGGGTCCAGGCGAAACCCTGCTGCAGAGACGATCCGCCCCCACCATTTTAGCTCCTTCTCGAAAAGTTTGCTCTTTCTCGCGTGCAAGAACAAATTCTTGTTTTGGCAGATTGCGAAGAACTCTTCAAGCTTGTCGAGAAGAACCCCCTCTTCCCGCGCATGAAGGCTAAAGTCATCCAACCAGGCCTTCAACCAAGTCCGAAGCGTGGTGAAAAGCGGCTCTACTGAGCTTTGGAAGAAAGCGGTGGCGTTGGCTAGGCCTGGCAGCACGCGTGTCGATGCCACCACTCCGCGTGGGGTCACGATCCCGCACGCGGTGTAGGACTCCGGGTGAACTGGTAACTGCCAGTATCCCGATACGAAGTCAAGGCAAGCGAAGCAGGTGCTACCTGCGAAGTCTCGAATCTCCGAATCGATGTGGGGCATGGGCCATGCCTCTTTGACCGTCGCAGCATTGACTAGTCGTAGGTCCACAGCCATTCTGTACTTCGCCCTTGATCTCGGCTTGGGGACAAGCAGCGGCGCCGCTTGCCACATGGCCGTAGGCATGTCCTTGACGAAGTCCATCTCGCGCAAAGTGTCGATGTACTTGTCCAAGAACATGCGCTGTTCCGGAGAGTAGCGTCTTGCTTTCGCTCTCACCGGCCTCACGTCTGCATCCAGACGCACCCTCATTGGGGGAACGTCGGCTGGAGGGGTTTTTCCCAGCCGAACTCGAAAACCGAGCGAAAACGTTTCAACATTTCGGCGAGCCTCGCCGACCCCGAGGGGCTCAAACCATTTGACTTGGCTCGCTCGAGCATTGCACTGAGGGCCTCGTTGAGGGCTGCCGGTGGGTCGTCTTCCAAGTCGATGTAGACATCACTCTCCTCGAGCTTATCGTCTTCCGCGCCACCGCTGCGATGAAACGTGCTGCCCCACTCGAACCCATGGTCGCGCAAGATACTGCCAATAGATGTGGCGCCGTCAGCACACGGGTCGTCCTCGTGTCCAGCAGCCTCAAGCACATCCGGCACGTTCACGATTCCCCCCAGCCTGTCACGCGCGGCGGCTAGCATGACAAGATTGTCGATGCCCAGCGCAGCCAGCACATGATGACCTATGTACGCGTGCGCCATGCCATTTTCGCTTACCAACCACTTGGTCTTGCGCAAGATCAACTTTTCACGGTGGCGAATTCGCAACTCAACATCGCCCTGTACCATGCGTCTACAGGCGATCGGCGGATGACCAGCCCGCGCTGTGTCAAACGTACGCGCCTTCGCCAATTTCTCGGCTTTGATCGCGCTATCAGCTTGGACCAAGGCGTCGAACAGGGTTGATGGCATTACGTTGACATCTGAACCCTGGTCAGCCAGCACAGTTGCTTCGACAGCACCGTTGCAAAATCCTGCAAGGAATAAAGAAGAGTTCTCCTGAACAGCGCCGGTGCCCTGAATTGCGCCAATCCTTTTTCCTTCACGCCTGCGGCGCTTCGTCTCTTTGTACTCCTGGAGGTACTTATCCTTTTCTTCCCGAGAAGCAAGGTCGCAGTCCTTGATATAGTGCAGTTTATCGCAACGCGGCAACACACAATTTGGCAGCTCGCGTGAGCGCTTGTTGTCCGCGGTCTGCGTGCCTCTGCCTCCAGCTTTGTCGTTCTTTTCAGCCACGGGGGCCGCCGCACCACCGTTTCCCGAAGTTGTCGTCCGTGTTCTGTTTCGATTTCGACCACCGCGCCCCCTACGAATCTTGACATCGTCGCTGGCTGGAGTAATGTCCGGGTCATCTGAGCCTTCCTGTTCAGCTTTGTATGCCCTCGCGGAGTCGTGTAGGTCGAAGATCCTGGCTTCTTCGGCTAGTAGGCGCATGAACTTCGCAAATTCCTTGCGTAGCTCATCTTTCTTAAGGTTTAGCGTAAGAACCATACGCGTTTGCAAGTCGACATGAGTGACGCGCTTCATGATGTGCTTTACAGCAAGCCTCGGCTGCTCCTTGACGAAGTTCGCATAACCGCACTCCCGGAGTTTGGTACTGTACTTCAGGAAAAGCCTCCACACTTGACGTTCGAGACTGCAGTTCCTGTCACCCTTTCCAAGCTTTACACTCTGGATCTCACGCTCAATCCTGGCAAGATCGTAGTCAGCGGGGTCCACCTTCGCGCGCTCCTCGATGCACTTGCGCAAGTGGTCTTCGGTGGCTTCTGTAACATCGGCAACGGGTACCCAGTTGGCGACGATGAAAAGCTCCATAACATTTTCTCGATCGAGTTACGGAGCGTAGTCAGCGGGATCTGTACGCCAGAGTCGGCGTTCTTGTCAGAAATGCGATGCTCGTAGATCTCCCTCTTCTCCTTGAACGTCACGAAGTCTGCGGTCTCGACACCCTTGAGGCGAGGTGCTTCGATGGTTTCGACAATGTTCTGACAAACCGTGTCACCTTTTCCCTTACTTCTATTCTTCTCTCCACTCGTCATAGCAAAAGACTTCCTTTGCAAAAGGAAAATGAAGTAATTACTGTGACGTCTCGCGGTAGACGAGCGTTCGCGAGCAGCGAAGGAAAGCAAAAGGCAAAAGCGATGGCCACTGTCCGTTGGGGTCTCCTCCTGTCGTTCGTCCCCATCGGATGCCTTTATTAGAAGTTTTCGAGCCGGTCGCCTCATGCACGCCCGTTCAGCGCACGGTATCTTGCCTCCAGCACAGACGACCGTTCGCGCGGCGGCCTCCTGCACAAGACAGTAGGAGACTGTTTCTAATACTGACAGCAGGAGACCGTTTCTCAAAAGCTTCGTGAGCCGGCCCGAGAAAAGCAGTAGGCATCCCACTCATCGCGTGTGGCCATGGCTCTAGTGCTTTTTGCTCCAGTGCGCGCTCGATTATCATCCCGCTCGCGAGCACAGTGCTCTAGCGTCACACCACTCTACCAGTTCCAAACGATTCTATACCACCTAACTGTTCGTTTGTTTACTTGGATGCGCTTCCAGTGAATTGTCTTTGTCTTCTAGGGGAAAGAAAAGAGCCTCAACGTCCGTGCCCACCACTACTTGTCTTCCAAATACGCCGCAGTTTCTGTGGGTGTTACTGGCCCATCCACTTCACTCAGATAATCTAAGAGAGACTCACGCGCTTTCGAAGTCCAGAATTGAAGG
>NW_005179338.1:46050-61225 GCF_000350225.1 Chondrus crispus
GCTTCAATTCTGGACAGCTGGTGCGAGCACCAGACCATCACCTCGAGGACCTTTTCCATACGTAAGCAATTTGTAAACAGCTCGATTAGCTGTAATGATATGTTCCAACTGAGCCACTTTTCCACAAAACCGAAAAAAATCCGCAAACCATTGCCAAAACGTTTGCGGAAATTTTAGGCGAAACTATAAACGTCCGTGCCAGTTTTGGAAAGACGTGGTCACAAGCATAACTGGACTTACTGTGACAGGTATTTCCCGTAGCGATTCCATCATGCTTCGTCCACTGTTGGCAGTGGCGCACCAATGATATTTAAACGAATAAAAATGCGCTACAACACGGCATACCAGGCGAGCTGAGTCATGGACGCAACACCAGGGGCAAAAATGAGACGGGACCAGGGCCAGAACGTCTCGGAGCGGATGACCGCGCAGGACCTATTCTCCTGATCGCGACTCTGTTAGTGGGCGACTCCTGAAATTCTAAAATCGCAAATTGTGTTGACCAAATCGGGATTTTGTGACACACAAACGGCGCGTTGTGCACACACAACGCGCCGTTTTCTCGGACGGGGGACCCCATGCTAGGTTAAATGTGTATCGCACAAATGTCAAAATGTGCGCGCGTACAATCCAAATTTACTGTACAGAGAGAAAGCGTCGGCCGCCGCCCGGCCGACAACACTCCACATCTACATCCAACCGAGCATGGCCGAGCATGATCGACTACTCGGCGAGGAATCTCCCTCATCAGCCGATGAAAGCAATCAAGAAGTCACCATGAGAAGTCCACTTCATTCCAAGGAATACAGAGACAAACAGCCCCACCCCAACCCCCTTTCAACAACGAAACCTCAACCAGCGACCACCGATCCCCCCCTACACGGTCTCGCGGGATATGGTGCCCAAAGTGTGGAAGGTCCTTTGCCAGCCCAAACTGCCGTTCAGCCGTTACATATGCGTACATCCACCGCTCCACATCGTGTTCCTCATGATCCCAACAACCCCATACCAGGGGCAAGAAAGAGAATCACAAAGAGAAGAAATGCCATCGCTCGCGATTTAAGATCGTCACCAATTGGCGGAAGAGGAAGCGGGTTTTCACAGCATGAGGTCGACAGTCTGTTGGATGTTTTAGATCGACTCCTCCCGTTGTGTAAAGAAGAATGAGATCACGTTCTTCGGCTGCATGAGCAGAGATATCCCGAGTGCGACCGAACTCTGGATTCGCTAAAAAGGAAATTTGCGTCCTTGCATCGAAAGAAAATGCCAACGGGAGACCCTCTGATGCCTCAAGACGTTCGCAAGGCTAAGCATATCCGGTACAAGATGACTGATCGCGCGGACTTGGGAGACGGGCAGTTTGCGGATGGATTTGCAGAAGAAGTTGTTCCAAACATCTCTACTCAGAAGGAACACGCACCAGTGGTCCTTACAGAAATGGAACGAGATGGATTGGATTCAGACGGAGAAGGTCATGGGCGAAATGGGGCAGTAGTTATGCCGGACAATTCGAGCTCTGCCCTCATTAATCCTGAAGGCCACAGTTCAGGTCGCACGAGTCCACCACGCCACTCCTCCCGAAATATAAAATCCAGCTCGCCCCGGCCGCTTGTGAGGAAAAAACAAGCGTCCAAAACTGGGATAGGTGATGACGGGGAGGACCTTATTTCTATCTTCATGTTATGTATGCTGCAGGAGCAGCAACGCAGAAGCGAGGAACAGAAGCAAAAGGAGCGGGAGCGGCAGGAAGATAGAGAGCGTAGAGAGGAAGATAGACAAAGACGTGAAGCACAGAGCACACGACACGATCAATTCATGGAAATGATGATGCTTGTGCTTGCGAAAGGTATGGGGGTCAACACACTTCCTCCGACTTCTAAAAAGTAGGTTTAGGCGAGCGGGTGAGGACTTCGGAGACTTGACCTGGCGATATAAAGACCCGTGCGCGTGTCATAGTATGATTTCTTAAAGTGTGTCATGAGTGTCGGAAGGATTCTCTGCGGGGACTCTGCAGCATGCTGCACAGGAGTGTGCGCCGCCGAGGAATTCGAGTTGGAGGACGGATTTCAGCCACCACGTGTGACAGGGGGTTTTATTCTTGTAATCTCCGAAGCGCTGTCTCCAGATCATGTCGGGTAGTGCACCTGCAGGGAGAGCGTATCAGAAGAGAGCCACGTAGGGATTGTAGAGGATGCCGCCGCCGGATGCGTGGCAGATGAGTTTGCCGCATTGCCATGGTTCATGCATCTCAGCGGCGTCGTGAATGATGTTGCGAAAGCGCGAGTTACCAAGGACGTTGCTGTCACGACGATGCGAGGATAGGAAGTCAAGGACGCCCTGTAGGGGAGCTGTGAAGCTGGTGAGTGGGTGGTTTGTTGAATGGGTTGCTCGTGTGGGTGGGATGGAAATGTTTCAAATGGAGGTGTGAGGGCGGGGATTTTTTTGATGGAAGGTATGGGGTAAGCATGGTTGAAGCGGCATAGATTGCTGTGCGTAGAAGGTAATTGGATGGCGGTGGAGGGGGGAGCAGTGCGGAAGGGGAAAAGCTGGGATTTGCGACGTGACGCCACATCGGGAAGAAACAGATTGAGGAGGTTAGAGCGGGAGGGGATGCAGTATGTGGTGCACATACTAGGAGCACTTGTTGAAACCGATGTCTTGGGAGTGTTTTCCGTTCAAATCGTATCTGACGTAATGCACGAGCAAGGATCAATGCACAAGGGTGGTGCAAGTAAAAAGCATGGCTGCAAAGAGAAATGAAACAACATCAACGTGTGGCCACACACGAAGAGTAGTGGTTACTTGATTTAGAAAGATGTACTATAGAAACAAGTGTCATAACGGGTAGAGTTATGGTACCGCAGATTGCGGGGGCCCTTTGTGGGGTGACAGGGGTTGCAGGTCTTTATGATGGCGCTTGATGATGACACTTCATGATTAGGTGTATGATTAGTTGTGTGATTTGTTTCGTTACGGTGTGTCATGTCCACGTAGGGCGCCACTGTTTGTTGTTTAATCTTTGCTTCTCCGTTGGAGGGGAGCATTGGGAGGCGTGTTGTAAAGGGATATCAAGTTATATCAGGTTATAAGACATGTCTATTTGCCGTTGTCTACCGAACGGTGGGTCCGTATTGTTTTGTGTTGCGTTGCACATCAACTGGACATCAGGGGGCGTGGGAATTAATGAGGGAGCAAGCACAAGCAAGCACAAGCAACAATCACCACAAACCGTCTGATGGCTTCTTTTTTATTGTGTGACGTTCGTGACACGTAATGTAATCGAGCTTGACTGCAGTACGTTATCACTGTAGTACGATGTTAGTGAGAGGAAGAGTAAAGGGGAAAAGCGGGGAAAAGCCATGAAAGGTGGGAACAAGCCGGGAAAGCCTGGGAAAGCCTGGAAAAGCCGGGCAAAGCCGGCAAAGCCGGGCAAAGCCAGGGAAAGGCCTGGAAAAGCGGACGCAGTTGTTATCTTATAGACGTGGCTACAATGAAAATGGCTGCAATGAAAATGGCTCCAATGAAAATGGCTACAATGGAAATGGCTACAATGGAAAAGGCTACAATGGAAGCCACACGATGGAATAGAAGGAGAAGATGATAAGGCGGGAGTGGTGATGGGGAGGATGGGTAGGCTTTATTTGAATAGCTTTTGTTTTTGTTTTACATGTTGCGATTGTGTCGTTGCCCGGAAGCTGCGACGAATGTTCACTTTGTGTGAATGCATGGTTTAAATTGGGCTGTGGGCCATACGAAAATTCACGGGCCGGTCTGTGCTACAGGCTACTGAGAGATGAGGGAAGCGGAAAAGTCGTTCTGTTTGCCGCGGAAGATGCGCTGTTGGCCATCGGCTGTGATGGCGGTTGTCCCGTTGGGGAGGTGCCAAGTGGTGTATTGCCTTCATGCGGGTGTGCGTAGATGAGGTCTGCAGCGGCTATGAAGACGTCGTTTTCATCCTTGACTGCTCCCGGGTCCGTGTTTTTGCAGTGAGGGGTCTCCAGGGCGAAGCAAGGAGAATTATTCAGGGATGACGGTGTTGTTGCTGAGAAAATAATTCGCGTCGACGCTCATGTTGGGCATGTGCGAGTTCAAGATTTGATTCAACCCAACGAGACGGGTCCTAAAATTGAACAGCAGAACCACAGACAAAAGAAAGACTTTCGCTCTCCTCGTTCTTCATATGTGAGTCGATCCTTCAATCTTGGAAATGACCCTTGCAGCGCTCTCATACCCCACTCTGCTGCCTGCCGAGCGGAGGTTGCCTGTCGACCCTCTGCAACCTGTTCCACGTGCTCAGCGTTGATTGGGTAGTCCTGACTAGACTTGATAAGAAACGGATGGTTTCCTTTCGAAAAAGCCCAATCGACAACACAGCGGCCAGTAGTTCTATCACACACATCTTGCAGTTTTTTGTAAATGTTACCCCAATCTGCTATCGTCGAGTCATGCATTGCCCCGGGTGCGTTCACCGCACACGCTATAATCGTTCCATTTGGGGCAAACACAAAAACATTCCCAACATAGTGGTCATGGGTCCATCCATTATAAAACATATTTTGGATAATGGAGTCCCTGGATTGCTGCAGATATAGCTTGAGCCCATCAGCAACTGCATATACGTCAGAAAGCATAGAATATTTTGATGCAAAGGAATGCTTAAAGACATTCACTTCGTCATCTGATGGCATGCGCACAGCTGCCATGTCGTCTGCAGAGAGTTGTTGGAGTAATATTCGCCTTCCAAACCGTAAGAAAAGCGAACAAACTGAGCCTGTGATGCCGAACATGAGGCACAAAACCATCTCGGAACCCCTGGATCTTCCCCAAGAAAGTATGAGACCTAAACATTGGCAAGCTGACAACGAACGCGGGCGACCACGCTTTTTCGAACGCAGCGGGAGGAGACTTATCATTCCCTCGCTACAGTACGGAGAACATCGTTCGAAGGCGGGTGCGAATTTTTCAAGCAGTCCACGAAATGCGTGGTGATCGAGCCCTGTTAGAGTAATGAGGGATCTATCACAGCCAGATCCGTAGAGAACCGAAAACGTAGACATCGACGGGTGCTGCAAGGCAGCTCTTGATATTCTGCGGTCTCTTCTTTTTCGTCCCTCGGCTGACAACTTTTGCCTGAATGTTATGGCCTTTTTTCGACGTTGGCTCTGAATGAGAAGCAGAAATAGAATAGCCATATGGTCATTCATGGTTCTGACGGTGGCTGCTCGTTGGTGAAAACACTCATCGCACTGCCATGATTGAGCTTAGCTCGCAGCACACACTGTAGTTAGAGCTCTGACGCCGTCATCGCCGGCGTCCGATGAGTACAAAAGAATGCGTACCGTGCAAAAGAATGCGTACAGTAGGGGAACGCACATTTTATGTGCGCAAGCATTTCCGTGGCATAACTCATTTTTGGTGCACAAAAAAGAAAAATATGACTCTTGACACAAAAAATAATTGGGCCATTTGCGGATCTTGGGGTGACAGGTGCGGCTTTTGATGCCCCTGGGGAGGTGAAGTTCTAGCCCTGGGGGTGTTTTGGGGGCGACTACCCCAATTGAGGTGGCATTGAAGGGTGACGTTCCTCATTCATCCAATTCCGAGGGTGACGTCGCCCTAAGAAAACGACATGTTGAAACATGCCGATCTTTGTCTGTGTCTATAGGGCGACATTGGATCGTTTTCTGAGATTGATGTGATTTCAGTTGGAAATATAGGGTGACTTCATATGCGAAACACCGGCAACTTCTACCCACTCTATCTACATACAATTACATACAGTATTTTCCATACCACGGAAGCATGTTTACCTAGTGTTTTCATCCCCATAAAGCTGTCTCAGTGCACAATCAGTAACAGTATGCGTCTCAGAACGGCAAAGAGAGCAAGTATACTTCCTCTTTGATGGCGCAGGTCCGTTCTCATACCAGCTCTTCTTACGTTTTCCCGCGTTTTTCACTGGCCTCCCACGAGGAGGAGGGATAGCTTTGGGAATTCTTAAGTTCTGACCAAAAGCTACTAACCGTTTCGCTTGTTTGATAACTTTGTCGACAGAGTATTGCGCCGGCATTGAGTAACACAAGCTGTAGTAATTCTCTTTCTATGCTTTCGTCAAATGTCGCCGCGCAACGTGCTTATACAAATTATTAGATCCGTACTTCTCACATATGACAGCCGTTCCGTGATAGCAAGGAAAACCGGAACCATCTCGTGAATGCATGCAGCATGAAGGGGGCGTGTTTGGCTCTGAACTCATGACTACATGCCTCAAACGCGTTCCGTCCACCACGCTTCGTACCGTCGCCTCTATTTGCCCCGTTCCCTCTACAAACCTAACAGACTCCTTATAAACTCTTGATCTCTGAATGAGTAGCGCAAGACGTTGTTCAATGTGAGGTGGTACGGGACTCTTGCAGTTCATTGCAGTTGCTTGCCGCTTCAAAAAGGCAGTTCGCTGTGTCGACACAACTTTCTCCAGCATCTTTTGAGGCTCCACTGTCCTGATATGGTTTCGCAGGGCGGCGGACATACCACTTTCAGCTCCTTGAGATGTCGTGATTAGATCTTGCAACATCGAGCATGCTCTATACAGCTCACTGTCATCAAACCTATTAAGGTAATCTGACATCTTCATCGGGAAGTCTTTTTTGGCTTGAATAACCTCATCCCTGCTTGGGTTTCGAAGCGCTTTATCGTACATACGCACACCAACAACCTTTCCCGCACCCAGTGCTGTAGCGAGATTTTTTCGGACATGCAGTGGGTCCAGGAACAACTTCGCGTGCCGCATGCACCGCTTGTACGTTTTGAAAGTAGACAAGCAAGTGATGAGGTCGAGATGAGGTGGCGCTGTATAGCACTCGAGAAGGTGGTGACGCCAATGCGGCAATATGCGCATTAAATAACGAGAGACTTGCCCAGATGCTTGATAGCGACGCATCATTTGTCATGGCGACAAGAATCGTCCTGCTCTAGCACGGACATACCGTACAACGTAGGATGTCATCAACAAGCGGACGAAAAGCAAAAAGGAAAATTGACGCAAGCAGGTAAAAAAAGGCGGTCACGGCGGGTCTCTCTCCTTGTCAGCGGGACCAAATGGGGTGCCTCTCCTCTTGCTCTTCAGGCCAAACCCCTTCTCCACGGGGGGAATGGTTTCCAGGAGCTGGATGTTCATGCTTCAATGTTTGCGATAAACTTATTGACATCGAAGTCACAGCACTCGGAGACGATGACGTACAGCCCTGGGTTTGTGGTCAGACCAGTCATGGACCCGCGAGTGCAAACTATTTCACATCATCAAGCTAGAATTATACTGGGACATGCTCAGATTTGTTCTTCCGCCTTCAGAATGGTGGTGGAGGTGTAACAGCGCTCGTATTAGCTGTTCGCGATGTTGGCGGGGCGTGGTTACCAAACGGTATTGTCGGCGGATCTGAGCTTTTTAGGAGCCTCCCTCCTTTCCAAAGCCATTTCCGTCTCCTGCATCGACGCGTCCAAGCGCCTCTCCTTCTCCGCCATGAGCAGCTCCTTCCTCGCGACGGCAGCAACCCGTTCGGCAACGCGGTCCTTCCCTGCTTCCTCCGCCTGGCCGACCCTTCTCTCCCTCTCTTCCAACTTGCGCACCCACGCATGTAGCCTCCCCTGCTCGACGCCCGAGTACTTCAAGCTGGCGAAGAAGGAGCGGGAGGGGCGGGGGATGAACACGAGCAGCGTGAGGGCTTCTCGGAATTGACAGGGACTTTAACTAGCTCCCTCACTTCAGCCACGCGCAAATTCTTTGCTTCATCTCCGCCAAGGAGACGAAGCACATCTTCGGTTAATGCGAACGGGTACCTTGAAGCGCTATCATGGACAATACCACGGTTGCAGTCCAGCGCAACGCAATGGTCTACAATTCCGTGTTCTTCTATTCGGACTATCCACACGCCTTGATTATGGTGCGCAAGCCACTTGAAAGGATTTGCATCGAACGCCTTCTTCTCAGCTTTAGGAACTCGGCGCACTGATAGTTGAGCGGGAATTTGGTGAACCAGAGAAAAGAGTTGCTTGAGTGTTTTGATCTTCATCGGATGCTTCCGAAGGTACTTGTCGACGCTTGTTCCTCCTGTGGTACCATATAGCGCACAAGTGCCGTTGGACAGCGCAGCCGACACGCATGAATCGTCGTTGCTGCGCACCAGGTTCGGGCCATGCTGGTGCACCTCAAACCTTCTTGATCCAGTGATTTGTCCGCGTGCCCCAATACCACCGATGAATATCGGCACACTGCGATGGGCCATCATCCACGCATACAATCAACGGAACATCTCTTGCAAAATCTTTTTCTTGCGCGGCAAGTCGTTGGTACCATCATCTATAGCGTTTAATAGAGCCTGCATCGTGTGAAGGGATAGTGTAATCGAATTGGCATCGATAGGCCAGAAACTTTCGTCACCGCCTGTCAATCCGGCGGCAGCGTACAAAACGCCGTCTTGCATTTTGTGGCCGCTTGCCCCTTGTCGGCCATCACCAATCATCACCCTGTCAATCGCCCAGCTCATGGTGTCCAAGAATACTAGGAATGATGCACCTCCCCGGAGATCTGCACAAACTTCCGTTCTTAGTGGACACACGTGAGATGGGCGCCGGGCTCTTTGGTGCGGGTTCCGGGTCACTTGGAGACGCGGCCGCGGTGCACCATGCTAGAGGCAGGGTGAGCAAGGCGATGAAGAAGGCGGGTGAGGGCATTGCGGCGAGATGTGCGGGGGGGGGGAGCTGGGGAACGTAGACGCCGAAAAATAGCGGGTTCAGAAGGCAGAACGTACGCCGCATGACCGCGCGTCACCGTACGCCAGCCACTGTGGTGGGCACTGGGCAGCCTCTATAGCCACACTATATTGTTTCAGTTATGAGAGCGCTATATCCAGCGCGAAACCGTGCGTTGGCGTGCTTTTATAAGGGTGACATTAAAACAATCATGCGTTTCTAGGGCGACTTTTGTAACATTTAGGTCTCTGCCGAAATGCCACGATGGTATACGTTTTTATGGGGTGACATCCCCGAATATGAGTTTGTCGGAGGTGACTTTACGATCGTTTTTCTGTCACCCTAGAAAACGTGCATTGTCACCCATCAAAAGGACACCATGGACCAAAATTACCCTACTAGCAAAGCACTTTTTAGTAGTGTCGCCCTATAAAAACCCCCACCGCATTGAAATCGCCCCACGTAGATTTCACTTTGGCCGGGTGTCGCCCCAAAATCTACACTTTGACCCAAAATAATTTCCGGAGGCGCCCAGTAACAACTGCTAAACTTTTCTTCTTCAAGGGTACCATACTGTAACAACTTGTTACAGTATGGTACCCTTTACAGTAAGAGGTAAAACCAAGCATTTTCTGTGATCAATGGGGGAGCCAGCAGTGCATCTTTTGGAATTCGTTTTCTCATTCTTGCCGCCGGCGCGTCTCGTACACTGGCGACAAGCTTCTCCATCGCTGCGCCATCTGCCGCCTCGCTTTCCGTTGCAGTTGTACTCGAACTTTGCGATGGGGAAGGGAAGGCGTGCACCCGCGGTCATCTATGACCCCGATGCACACCGCGAGTTTGTGACGGGTTTCCGCAGCCGGAAGCAGGCTCGGCGACAAGAAGCCGCCGCATCGGCAGTCACTGCCGAAAAGGAAGCGCGCCGGCAGATGCGCAAGGAGAAACGAAACGTTCTACGAGCAGCTGCGGAAAAAAGCCGCGGAACCCTCGACGACTCAGATGATGAGCCGAAGGCCGAGGAGATCAGTCGCGAAGAGACAACGTATCAGACGGACGACACTGTTGTAACGGCAGTTGTGGCGCCTCTCGAAACAGCGCTTGACAAGCGCGTGGTTCACGAGAAACGTAAAGTCGCAGCTTCCGTTGCGCAGAAGGGTACGGGTGGCAAGGAGAAGGAAGGTCTCATTCTCAAGGCGAAGAAGGCACAGTCGACGGGAGGTCGGAAACGAAGGGTATCTTATACACATACACTGTCAAAAGTGAATAAGCGAAAGCTCCAGTTGAAGAGAAGGAAAGCTGAGAGAATTTGATTATGCGGTGCTCAGGAATGGCGTTTCCACCCGCCCTACGAAGAACAGTCAAAGGGTCCAGATGTTCGGGTCGTCGAGGACATGCCGGAGGCCTTCAATCTTTCGATCCACAACAGAGAGACCATCAAACACTACGCACGTCACGTTTCCACAGGATACGTCTCGAGCTCCATCGACGGGGCCATCTACACAGGCAAAGCATTTCCGCAGCAAATACGACCGATTCCGTTCCTGTTCCCGCCCTCTCATGCTCAATAGGTACCGCGATGCCTGCATTCCGCTGGTGTTTTGTAAGCAGTTTCTGCACACCTGCTGATTGACGCCCTTGCCGTGACACAAAATGCATCTTTCTGTTGTATAGAACATTCGCAAACTGCTTTGCTTGGAGCGTGCTCGTTTCCTATCTGGGTCTGTCGGTGATAGAATTGGCTCAAACTGTGGCCGCGGAATCTCTGCGTACCACGCTGACACTCGGACTCCGATCAAACTGAATACACGGTTAAGTGTTGGCAAAATCTGTTTTGTGATGTAGTAAGTTGTGTTCAGACGCGCCATACCACGTCGAGCCGAGTCGAGGTAGTCTTCAGGGGACACCACGCAATCCCTCAGAGGCGCCCCTGGCCTGTCATATAAGACAACAAAAGGGACTCGTTCACCATGACGAGGTACAGACCTCGGATCGTGCTCCATCGCTTTCGTAGCCACGATCGCTGCAGGCGGCAAGTGACCCTCTTTGTATGATCCCAGTCTTACTTCTTTGCGGAAAATGTAGTCGCAAAACGGCACTCGATCCAAATGGAGCTTTTGGCATAGTCTCTGTATGTATTGCTTGACGATGGACACGTCCTTCGTTTCAAACAGCAGCCTGATAGCCTTCTCAAGAGCTTTTTGCACCAAAGGACATGAATCGCGACGAACTGTTTCAATTCCTTTCGCATCGAAGATAGGCAAGGCCTGGTCCCGTGATTCGTAGCTGTAGCCAACATATCGCTTTTTCGTTTGTAGAATACAGGGTTGATACACTTTTTCGAGCTTCAAGGTTATCGGGTCAGGGAACATTTCAGAAGCTTTCTTGACAATTCGCTCACCAACATCAAACGCTTCGTTTCTGGTTGCCCCTGGCACTTTCACGAACAGAGAATCCGTATCCCCGTACACGACTGTTGCTCCAGTCTCTTCCTTGAGCTCCTCTTCGACATAGCGCACAATCTCTTCAAGAGAATCCCGTCCACACTGTACTATTGCGTCTGCAAGACCTGAACAAGGCATCCGACCTGAAAAGCTAGCGGCCGTGTACCCATATGTTACGTTTGCAATCATCTTAAGACCGAATTGTCGTGCATTCAGAAGACCCGCTGTCACATCATCATTGACTATTCCCTTCAATGACTTCTTCACCATCACGCGAGTTTCAAGAAGCTCCTCGAGCAACTGCGGCAAAATACCGCGCCGGATAGAAGAATCTACAAACATCTCTCCACTTGAGGAAACATAAATGTTTTCCATTGGAATAGATGTTTCAGAATCAAGTGCAGGAGGAACGTACTTTGGAATCACACCAATTCGGCGACATTCTGACCATGTCATGACCCTGTTTACGTTTCCCAGCATTGTGCTATAGCAGAGATTGTGCCCAATAATGACAGAGGGGTACAAACTTTGAAAGTCTAGGACAATGACTGGATCTACGTAAAGAGCTGATTGGGGTTCCATAACCAACGGTAGGGCCTCCACAGCAGGTTGCTGAAAAACTCCTTCACGTGGAGCGGCCAAAAGTAGGTAATCGCTTGTACGACTGACACGTCCAAGCATGCTTTCCACGCGAAACTGACTTCCTCGTGTGAGAACGCTCATAAAGTCTATCCCGAATACTCGAGCAAGTTCTCCCGTTCGATTCAAGATGTTCAGCTTATTGGAGATGGCCAGGTTTAATGATGCTAGCCGCTCCAGATGACATATGGCGCGACCCGAATGCCTTGTTGACGTTAGCCACTTTTCCAAATCCCTGCTCGTGTGCTTTGGAAATGTTGTCTGGAATAGCTCTGATGCTACAGCTTCTCGAGAATACGCTGACAACTTGACCTCCTTGCGGACAATACGCCACAGACTTAGGACATGTCTTCCAGTAATCTTTATGTCAGCACCTTTTCGATGGTAGTATGCCGCTGCTGCAGAATTGTTGCCTTGCCGTTGGCGATTCTCCGAATTGAAGTTTGTTCCTTTCGCCCACCGAGATGAAGATTGTTGGAATGAATGATTGATTGCGGCTGACCTCTCCAGAATATATCCGATTGAAGAGTTTTGAGTTTCGAACCCGATCAAGACGTCAGGATCTTCATTTAAAATATGCGACGCAAGCGCATCCAATAACTGGGTTTCAGAATCACAATAAATAACAAGATGTCGGTTCGATAGCGATTTCGTGTTCTTGTCAACAACAAAGGTGAGCCTTTGAACCTTTTGTCCCTCCACATCTTTCCGATCTTTCTGGGTGACAGCACAGACTGCAAGAATTTGATTCTGATTCGGGTCAGGAAGCCTGTCCGAATAGCATGCTGCAAGAACCTTTTGTATGTTGCACACAAGAGTAAACGCAAAACACAAAACTGTTAATTGATCACGGAGTCTGTGTCAGGCCAAAACACTGAAACAGGAACAGTCGGGGAAGCTTACCTCTACAGAAGTAATAGTGAGGTTTTGATAGCGATGCATTGATTCGGAGAGGGAAACCGTGCTGTTCCTGTTCTCTCCCTCGCTTAACAGGATCGTCCGCTTCCGCAACGCAGACTCGCTCCCTTTTCGGCGCGGCGTTTCTGCGTCTGCCATGCGTGAACAGTTGTGTCGCAAGTCATGCCATATAAGGGAAGATTATGTCAGATCGATAAAGACGAGGAGAGTCAGTCTGCGATTTGAAAGCACAACTGTGACAAACGTACTGTGGCGACTAGTGTTTACGAATAATTGGAAGCCCTCGTCGTATTTCGGAGACAGTGGGCGATTCTGAACAAAGTTGTCATCGTCAGAGTCGATCTCATCAGCCGTCTGAATACGGTCAAGGCGTGGTGTCTTGAATTCTGGGTCGTCAGAAGAATCTGAAGCATCGTCGCGGTCGTCACGAAGATTTCTGTCTCGTAGTCTGTATGGGACAAAGTCAATTGCAGGGTCCTCAGATAGATTCAAAGGGTCACGAACAGTTCCCTCTGCCTGCCGACGGATTTGCCGCCCCGCTGAATCGATGTCCTGCACAACTTTTCGGGGATTTTTGCGAGTGCTCTCTCGTGCCTCTGACATTGCGCGCTTTACTTCTGAGACGGTTGGTGGCCGCTCGGCGGGACGCACGATGCGTGGAAGAATCTCCACAGTTGACTTTGATGTTTCAAAGATGTTTGGGAAAGGTGGATACCCTTCTGCCCCACTAGCTCTGACAGGAATATTCAACCCGCCAAAGTGCTGCCCTGACTTGACTTCATCCTCCTTCTTTCCATAAAATGGAGTCGTATAGACGATTGAAAAGGAACCTCCAGCACGACTGCTTTTTAATACATCAGCAACACAGGGCGGTCGTTCCCGCGGGTGAATGAAGATAGTTTTCTCGCCAGTACATTGGCAACCGCCGGAAACGGTACCACCCAATTCGGTCTCAGGGAGAATGTTTTTCGTCTCCTGGCGGTGTGTCTTGCCAGGAAGGGAGGTAGGATTCGTAATTCCTGTCGCATTTCGTTGTGAAGACCTCTTATCATCACGCTGTGACGTAGTCTTTGCACCACTCTTCACGCCGGCAAGTCTTACTTCAAGGCCATCTTCTACTTCCGGTGTCGGTGCATCTACACTTTGCTGTGTCCCTAGATCTCGCTGAGAAGCCGTCCCAATGCTATCTGGGTCAGAAAGAGGAGGTGACGAGATGTGAACGTCTTCTTCCGCGACGTCGTCCTCGAGGCGCGCTCTCTTCTGGGGCTGTAAGGCTAATCCCGAGAACATTTCATCGTCAACGTCATCAGAGCCATGCTGAGTGCAATCTGCTATGTCAATCCAATCGTTCTGAATACCACCCCCTTCTTCCTTCCCATTCGCAGCTTGTTCGTCCCCTCTAGACTGACCAGCATCGCCAAAATCAAGAGCGCCCTCGCCCTGGACATCATCGTCGAACTGTTGAATCTCAAAGTCATCTTCCACAGTCGGAATGGACGCGGTCGCATCCAAAACCTTAAACACATCATCGTAACCAGCCGGGAGGGACTGCTCCCTCGTCATCTGCGACTGTGATTCTAGAAAGGCGGCGACATGGTCCATGCTACCGGGGGCGGTCATCTCCTGGGCACCCTGCCGCTCTGCCTCGACGACCTCCCTCAAGCGCTTCCGCACGGTCTCATCCGACAAATGGCTCCCCGCCACAACATCCCTCGGGACCTTCCGCTCCCGCTGCGGATACATGCCCGTGCGGAGGCGCTCCTCCTCCCACAGGACGCGCAAAGTCCTCGACACGAAGGCATACGGGCCTTCCTCGTTGCGACCTTTGGCGTTGAGGATGTGCTGTGGGAACGAGTCGAGCTCGAGCTCGGACCGTGCCCTTTTCGCGACGGCGAACGGCCACATCAAGTCATGACGGAGGTTTTCGATGCCAGCGACAAAAGTGCGCTCCATGATGGGCTTGCTCAGCATGGCGGCCGGGTCGGACGTGCGCGCGTCAGGCAGCGGGGAGCGAAAGCGGCACGTCTCGAGGTTGATATAGGCCATGCCGGACAGGTTGTGGTCGATCAGGAACTGCATATGGAACGGAATGTGGGACTCGTACGTCGGGGTGTCCGGCGGCACGAGCTCCGGCGGCAGGCCGCGCTGCGCGACGATGTTAGCGATTCGGCCGACGGTGCGCGGGTCGAAGGTAAATATCTTGAGAAAGACGTGCGGGGCCGGGCGGTAGCCGTAGATATCCGTGCGCAGCACGGGCTCGATCTCCGCGACGAAGCGGGGCTGGGCGGCAGCATCGCCGGGCGGGGGGTCCTGGCGGGCGTCGGGGGTGTCGACGAAGGCGGTGCGCAAGCACTTGTCGATGGCGTCGCGCAGGCTGGCCGCGTACGCGTACGCGTGCTGCGGGCGCACTTGGCGCGGCAGCGGCAGGT
>NW_005179339.1:0-47325 GCF_000350225.1 Chondrus crispus
GTTCGCGCCCGCCAGTCGGGGTAATGGCGCGTCCCGTATTACGAAGCGGGCCCAGTCGGGAGGGAGGTCGGTTTTCCTCACTAAGTTGTAGCCCGAACACGTATCGACGGCGATCGTGTGGGGCTTGAACGCGTTACCTTCGGTGGCCACGGAGCCAAGGACGTTATATATCTTGGACGTCATGAGGCATACGATGCCGTCGACCATCTTAGGCGCGAGCCGCTCGGCGAGATCGTTCCGCCGAGGTCGTCGCCTTCGGGTCTGGCCCCTCCTGCGTTTCCTTCTGCCCGAGTCGTGGGGCGTCCGCGTCTCAGTGATGCCCCCTCGGGTGCTTGAGTCCGTACGTGGCGGACATTTCGTCGGCTCCCTGGGCCTCACAGGAGTCTGGAGGTCGACCGATTCTTTTCGGTCGTCGGTACTCCCGTCCTTTTCATTACCCATCGCCGGGATTACAGGCGTCCCGGTGCTGTTCTCTTCTAACATCGGGCTTTCGGAGGCCTCGACGTTCGCTCCCCCCTGTATCGGCATTGCAGGGGCTACCGTGCTCGCTTCTGGTGGCGAGGGGTGTATTATCGGACAATACCCCCCGTGACCTAGGCGAGCACGTGGGGACCGGTCGAGTTCGTGGGGACAAGACGGCTCACGCGACCGCGTGGACGTAACCGTCTTTACCCTTTTTTCGAACTACCGGTGCTATTGGAGCTACCTTCCTGGCTATCGGCGGCCAGGTCTTCTTCCGCTCCTCGGCCCCGTGGGTCGGGACGTCTCACCCACTGCGGCACCACATTATCGGCGAAGTATTCGGGTACTTCTTGACCTTGACCCGCAACGTCGGGACGTCGCAGGATATGGGGGACAGGGAGAACCGGTTCTCCTTCGTGACCCTCCTCGGGTAGGGGATGCGGACCCTCTACCCAATCTTGCAAGTACATGATCGCATTCTGTACCTGTTGGGGTAACCGAGAACGGTCCCGGTCACCTCCCCTTCCTTGACGGGGATACCTTGTGTCCGCCTGGCGGTATTCGGGTCGATCACGACGATGGAGTTCGTTACGGCGATACCCACCTCCACGTGGGGCGAAGCGTGCGCCCCCACCCGAACGATTCGGGAAACCTTGACGCGGGGGACGGCCTTCGCTGACCGACTGCCGGAGGAGGTTACGCGCACCGGGGCGCGTCTCCATCTGGTATCGGTAGTTCCTGTATGCCGTGAACATACGTTGTTCCGGCGACAGGAACGGGCAGGCGTACATGGCGTGCCCGTACGTACGGCACAGCCAGCACACATACGCGCTGCCATCCGTTGAGGCGAAGGTCGCCGCGTGACGCGCCTCCTCATCGGTGAGGAGGGGTACGCGAGGGGCTTCGGCTCCTGCCTCTCGATTCGAGATGTCGAGCTCTGCGACCCGGGGGTCCGTACCCCTTGCCACTCTTGGAGTGTGCGCGAAGGCGGTCGCGTAACTGGATGTCGTTCCGGTCGACATCGGCGTGGGAGGTCGTCCTCCCACGGGCCCCGTTCCTTGCGTAATGAGGACAGGGTCAGCCTGCCACTCATCCTCCCCGACATGGAGGGTAGAAGCGGGCGAACTTGTTGCGGCGGACTTCGTAGTCCTGCCAGCCTTCCCTGCCGGTTTCGGGTCCGGCAGAGGTAACCCGCGCCGGGCGCGGTACATAGTCCCTTCCGCCGTGGCGATGCGGCGGATAGTCGGTAGATCGGTCTTCTGGCTGCTTGGCAGCCGCTGAACGGTCTCGGAAACTGCGGCACGGGTCGCAGGTGCGAGTCCCCGCACGAAGTAGTGCGCGAGGGATTGTTCGGAGAACACTGCCGTGCACCGAAACGCGGCAGTTTCTAACCGGTCGGCAAAGGTGCTCTCCGTTTCGTGGGGTTTCTGTCGCGCCGTAGCGACAGCGTCGTACGCTTCACCTAACACGTCGTCCGTGAGGTAGCGTTTCAAGAGTTGATTTACGAGCCCCGGCCAGCTCACGTCGTCGTGGAGCTGGCCGGCGCGGAGGCTACGCATCGTATAACTCGTATACAGGCGCTCCGCGTCGCGCTCTAAGAAGTGCGCGAGAACTCGTACCGCAACACCTTCCGTCAGGTGTTGCGAGTTGAAGGTTATCCGGATATCTTTCAAGAACGGCAGCAGCTGGACTGGGTCCGTACCGTCGAAGCTACGCATCGTGGGACGGATCCCACGACAGCGTTGTACGTACTTCGCGATCCGTCCCGCATCACCCGAGGTAACGATCCTCGAGGTGTTATCCAAGCGGTACATACGATAGTCAGCGACGGCGCTGAACTCTTGGATCATCGTATGTACCGGCTCGAGTCCGGGTTCAGCGGGACCCAGCGTGCCGAACGGGGTAACGGGTAGCGTACGGACGTCTACCGGTCCGGGTCGCGCGGTGTGGTCCACCGGCGGGTAGCCGCCCCAGCGGGGATCGACGGAGAACATGGGTTCTCCGGATCCGCGAGCGGCTACTCCACGGTCCGGGTCGTTACGATACGGCACCCGTCCCGTCTGCCACATGTTTCCGGGGGCATGTGGCAGAGCTTGGGACTCGGACGCGACGTTGGCGCCCATCGGAGGTCGTCTTTCTCCTGCGTCCCGACTGGGGTCGGCCACAGTCGGGCGCCATCCTTGCGGGGCGGCAGCATCCGGAGGTACAGCACCACCGGGCCCTCTCGTGGGGGCACCGGGCAGCCTTGCGGCCATGGTACGTTCCAGGTCACGGGCACGCTGCCGCGTGGACTCCAGCTCAGCGGTGAGGTGAGCAAAGGCACCAAGTTGCTCTGCCGAGGGAGGTTGACGAGCGTCAAGACGTCTCGACGAAGTCGGCCTTGCGGGACGACCTTCCCCATACGTAGCGGGGTTCTCGGGACGCGAGTCTTCGACGAGCACCAGTCGCGATTGCAACTGGTCGACCAGTGCTCGGAGATTCTCCAGCGACTGAGTGACGCGGTCGAACCTCCCCTCGCGGATGGATCGGAGCTCGTCCATGCAGCGCGAATAGACGGCGTCCGTAACGTCGATGCGGAGGGAAGTACGGACTTCCTCGATGTAGTCTGCGATGCGGTCGAACATCGCCGCCGCTTGTCCTTCGGGGGACTCGGGCGACGGTTCGCGGTCTCGGAGACCAGCGTCGCCGTCGCCGAACGGCGGTGATGGGGCGTGCATAGCGGCCGCCCTCGGATCCGCCGGTTCGGAGCGGATCGAGGGGGCGTATTCTTGACTCATCTCGACGCGTACGGACGCGGAGGAAAAGGAAAGTCTTCTCGGAAGGATCTCGGGGTCTTCTAGGTCGGGAGACCACTGTAGCATAAACACCCCTAAACGGATAGGGGTGTATGCTTAGTCCTGGAAGACCCGTACGTACGAGAAGACGGGGGAAGTCGGACCAGCTAACGAAACCGGAGCACGGGCCCGGGTAGCGTGGTAGAGCGGGATCGGGGGGAGGACGCGCACACGCGCGGGCCGATCTACGCCTCGACGCCCCGGAGCAGCGCTGGGTTACGTTCCAGCGCTGACGGGCGGAGGTGGATCTAGGCTCGCTCGCGTGCTCGCGCGTCCTCTACCCGCGCTCGGTCTCGCCTTAGGGTAGCTAACGGAAGCTTCCTTAGGATAAGCTGGCAGTCAGACCTAGGCGGTAGGTCGTGGACAAGTCCGTGCTTGTCCCCTTCGCCGCCGCCGGTCCGCTCCGTTATTTAATATACAATTAGTCTATCGTAACTTAGTACAGTACGTACTGTACTATGCGGTACTACAGTAGTCGGCACTGTCAGCGGACAGGGCTGACTGTATACGCGTCGTACACGTATGGTACACGTGGGGGCGCGTGCGCCCCTACACGTGTGGTACAGGCCCTCTGTAAGGTCCGTACCTTACAGAGCCGGATCCAATTTCTAATCTAATCCTTTTGGTAGTTATACTACACCCATCGCGCACGCCTCGGCCTGCCCCTCAACGACGGATTGCCCCCCCAACTCTGCTCGCGAGGCCGTCCGGCCAGTTTTCGCATCAGTCGTATCAGCGGTTCCGGTCGCTACCGCCCTTGTCGACCGGAAACGCGACCTCCGCAGCCGACAACGAATCCCGACTGGAGTGGGCAAGGGAAGAGCAAAGGGGGCGCATTCGCACGGGTCGAGTAGGAAGGGGGAACTTAGACCCTTTCAGGTATCTCGTCACCCGTATTCCCTAACGTCAACGTACCTCCTCGGCTCCGTCAAGCCGATGTCGAAACCCCCTGGCGGACAGTGGCCGGCGTGAGGCGGGATGGCGTGGGATCCCGGCGTGGTGCTGCACACCGAAAGACCGCTCGAGGTTGCGATACAGAAGCTGAGGAGGGCCACCACGCCGGTGTCGTAAACACATCGTAGTGAGGCGACATCGGCCATACTCGCCCGGTCATATGACAGCTCAACACTGATCGCCACAATAGTGTCCTCGTTTGCAACGCCGCCTCCGACTCGGGTTGCTATAGAGGCACGATGGCTGCCGTGAGGGGATGTGTAGTGTGCCGTTTTGCGCCCTCTCCTGAGTCCGGAAGGGCTCCTTAAGCGTCGCCCCGGACGTCCGGGGTACTGATTCCAAATGGGTCCGCAGTACTCCCCCGCAGTGCAGCTTGCGCGAGCCGACGCACCGCAACGGCAGCGGGCCGTCCAATCTGCCAAAGGAACGGGAGGCAGATCCAATTGCCTACTAAGCCGTCTCGACGCTACGGCTTGCCATTGCCACCACAAGTAATCTCTGGGGAGTCCCCCGTCCAGCCGAAGTCCCGGCGGCACCCTTATGGGAGGCCTTGCGCGAGATATAGAAGGAGGAATGCAACGCAGATGCAGAGGGACGGGGGTAACAGGACGCACGGACACGTACGAGCGGGTGTCAGATCAGCGAAGCAGTGGACGGAGGAAGAGGAAGGACGGAAGTAGTGAGATAACGGCCAGCCGCCGCCCGCAAAAGACATGGGCACGCAGAGTGACGACCACCGGCAACCGCGAGGGGAGAGGCGCGACCCGTAAAGGCGGCGCACGAAGCGCCTTGTACGCGATCGTCGCCCCGGACAGGGGGCAGCGACGGTAGATGAGGGTGAAATGGAGGAAAATACTCCCCGCCACACGAAGCGAGTGAAGGGGAGTATGAGCGGTGCTCCTCCACGGGGACCGGGTCAAACGAACAAGAGAATTCTCTACGAACCCAAGGCCGCATTGACCGCTCCGGGCGACGGAGGGGGGCGTGGTCATAACAACGACATGTGAGACAGGGGCGATGAACACCACGAGTACAGTACCCACACCGGGGAAACCGTCCGCAAAGAGGGGTCAGAAACGCAGCAGGGCTCGGAGATCACGCAACGCCGCGTACGGGACCGGGCGCGCAGCGAGGAAGGACGCGAAATGCCGGGCGAGGGATGAGGGAGGAGGACAGCCAACGGAAGGGGTGAACAAGAACGGAGAGCACGACGCACGGGGAGGTGAGGGACGGACGCAGGCAAGGGATGATCGGAAGACGAGGATCGAGTTGGGGAGGGAAGCACAGGTCACCCTACGAGCACATGTGAACGCGGACGTTCACACTTGTGGGGGGGGGCGTGTAGTATAACCCCCCCCTGGGGCATTTTAGTTAGATTGGATCAACGACAGGATCCCCTACTGTAGTGCTCGACGCTCTACAGTACAACCCAGCGTGTCCACGTGTACGCCACGGGGACAAGGGACACGCGCATACACGTTCACACGTGTACACGCGCGAACGAAGCGCGCATGCATCACGGGTACTACGTGTACTGTCAGCCTCGACATAGCTGACAGTATTACAGGGCAGGCCGACCTGCACTACAGTAGCCCACTACAGTACCTCGGTACTGTAGTGTTATGATACATTGTTTTGTATATTAAATATGGAGCGGACTGACAGCGACGGAGGGGGACAAGGAGGGACTTGTCCTCAATCGACCGCCAAGGTCAGTCCACCCAGCTTATTCTAAACGTCGCCTTCGCTCTTCGCGCGCGTTTAGTCGGAGCCGAGCCGGAGTGGACGCGCAGCACGCGAGCGAGCACGGAACCGCCTCCGCCCGTCAGCACTGGTACGTGACCCAGTGCTTCTCCGGGGCGTCGAGGCGTCGATCCGCTCGTGCGTGCGCGCGTCCCTGCTCGCTCCTGCTCTACCACCGCTACCCGGGCCCGAGCCCGGTTCCGTAGCTGGTTGGCCCGCTTCACCCCTTCTCCGATCCGGGGTCTACAGGTCGAACTGCGCATACACCTCCAGTCGTCTGGGGGTGTTTTTGCTACAATAGGGAATGTTTTCAGCATGCTCGTATCTTTGTGGATCCGATACATGTCAAGAAAAATCTTGGGCCAAGCTACGTGGGGCAGAGAAAGCTGTCGGACTGCATTTGTATGAATAGGCGGTATATGCGCCGATAATTGAAATGGTTAACGACATACGCTCAGAATATAGCGTTGATCAGAGACAATACCTCGGCAAATTCGACGATTCTGAACTGTACTTTGCGTTTTCGAACCTTCACGATCTTATTCGTACATCACAAGGGGCGGAGAGCCAGATGGCTGCCGCATTGCGCAATAACATACGAAGTGTGGAACCTCAAAAAAATGATAACAACTGTTTTAATTACTCAAAGAGCCGGGTTTTTGAGACGTCAAGCAGATGCACTGTCCTGCAAAAATCCCGTCCCCCCGTACATTAATAAGAACCTTGCATCATTCATACAGCAATCACGAGCCTATCAGCTCTCTGTAGAATTTCTAGACGGATCTCCGCAAATGGAGGCTACAGTACGTAGTCAAGTAGATGGTGCTTCAACACGCATCGTCAATTTGAGCGGTGAATTCCAAGTCCCACCAGACTGCTGTGCGTATTCTCGACGTAGTTCGGGCTTCCCATGCTATCACGGAGTCGCTGTAATTTGTGAAAAGTATGGAAATGCAAACTTGCACAAGTTTATCAACCGCAAACATCTAACAGTGTCATGGAGAGCACAGTACGAGAATGTGTTTTTTGCTCTTCGTCACCAGAGCGATGTGGATGAATTTATCTTGGCCGCAAAGAATGGTTGTGTGTGGTAACAATCTACAGGTTCCCAAGGCCATTCCGCCACCTCGTAGAAGACCCGTCAAGAATGCTCGAAAACGCCGAAAAGGGTGGTACAAGCGTGGGCCTAATGCTCCTAAGCGTCGATCTTATCAGTGCTCTTTATGTCATCTCGAAGGGCACGTAGCTCGACACTGCAGTTCAGGGCACCTTTTTGATGATGTGCCGCAGTGAACGTAGCTTTACTATACCATCAATCGCCCTCCTATATCACATGAATGACATATCGCCCCCTACATAATCACATTTCTCTAAATCGCCCCCTGTTTTTCCAAAAATGTCACTTTCGCCCCCTAAAACGGCACCATGTGCAAATGTCGCTTATCGTATCATTTTATCGCCCTACCAAATCTTAACCATTTGAGGATTCGCCCTACTGCTGGATCATATTTTTCGCAGTCGCCCTCCCAATACGGGAGAAACCATAGAATCGCCCCCCTATATGTTAAGAAAAACACCCTGTCGCCCCCCTGATGCCAACATTTAGCCAATTGTAATACTCCCGGGTTACAGTATTGGAGTGGCGGCGTAAATCAATTAATGAACCTAAACGTTGCAGAATTCTGCAATGTGTCATACTTCTTTTTTTACAGTACCTTTCAAAAATAGTTGCGGAATTCCGCCAGGCGTAATACATCAAAAGAATGTAAATAAGAGGTTGCATTGTAGTGAGCTGAGTTTAGATTTCGCTCGCACTTGCACTTTTCGATACTGTATGATAAAACTCAAACTGTGCCAGCGTAACTTGGGCTTCTATCGAAATGAAAAGATTTATAAAACATAAATGACCGTTTCGGAAATTCTGTAAGCCATGAAAGGGCATTATAAAATACGGACATGACTCGGAGGCATTTCATTTATTGCCAGGCAACCAATATCCAATCGCCACATCATGGGGGTTGTCTCGCTCTCCCTTTCGCAGAAACAAAAAATCTTTCAACACGCTGACAGCCAACGAAAAGCCGGCAGACCGCTTTCCCTTTCCAGGCTTGCCCAATGGGCATTTGACAAATATAAGCTCCCTACATCAGTGCCCAATAAGTCCACCATGTCTCGAGTCTTGAAAAATCCCAAATAGTATTGGCACGACCCCAGGCAACGCTGGCTGGAAAGACCCGAGAAAAACATGGCCATAATCATATCCTTGAAATGGCACGTTTCGATTGGATCATTGATCAACAGGTTAAACTTATCAACATCAACGGGCATTTAATAATTGAAAAGGCGAAACAGATTCAAATCTAAATGAACGAAGAAGTGTCAGTTCCTAACAAGTCTACACTTAATTTTTCAGCCGGGTGATTGGGCAAATTTAAATCACGCTGGAACGTGCTCGTTTTTAAATCACACGGAGAAGCAGGTGATGCTGATTTGGAGGCAGCTGCACGCCAACTGCCCATAATCAAGGAAAACTGAAGGAGTATGATCCGAAGGATATTTTTAATGCGGACGAGTGTGGTATTTTTTCAAAATGGCTCCCGATAAAACAATTTCTACTGAGAAGCTTCCGGGGAGAACGAAAACGAAGGACAGAATAACGCTTTTATTCTGCTGCAATGCAGATGGCAGTCAAAAGTTTGATTTCATGGTAATTGGCAAATCGCCACAGCCTCGAGCTTTTGAAAAGAAGACGCTCGCTGGGTCGGGTATTGATTACCATGCCAATGCGAAAGCATGGATGACTTCCATTCTATTTTTTAAATGGATAGAGCGATTTAATGCGTACATTCGTCGTACTGCTTCTCGCAAGGTGGCGTTATTAGTCGAAAACTGCAGCGCTCACGGCACTTTGGCTAACTTGCCCCCCCTTTCTAATGTTGAGACAATTTTTCTGCCTCGAAATACAACCTCGAGGCTTCAGGCGATGGACGCCGGCATCATTGCATCGTTTAAAATTCGATGTAGGAAGAAACAGATGGAACGCGTTGTCGATTATGTCCAAGACCCCGCGACCTCGCTTATTTATGCGACGGCGCCGGGCAATGACAGTAAACAGTCAAGGATCTTTTGGGAACGGATTTCCTTCGACTGTGCGACACAGCGGGTCAAGACAATCCTCTGACTTAGGCGACATTGTCGGCATCTGTCTTGCGACGTTTCTCTGGTTATATTGCCTTTACCATTTTCTTCTCCTTTTCTGCGTCGTTGCGACTACGCGGGTTAAGACTGGCCTCTAGCCTAAGCGTTTTTCTGTCGCTCGACATTTCTACAGTTTTCCCTATTACACTTTTTCTATCTGTCGTTGCGACTACGCGGGCTAAGACTAGCCTCTAGCCTGGGCGTATTACTGTCGCAGGACCCATTTCTCTCTCCCGACATTGTGACGATTGTCAAGTCGCGGGCTACGACTAGCTTCTGGTCTTGGCGGCACTACTGACATCTGTCCCGATCGTTCCCTCTAGGCGTTCCCGCTAACCGGCGCGCCGCCCGTTTCTGAAACTAGTCTCTAGGCTCGGTTTTGCCTCTGTTTTGTGTGTTCTTACACCACCCCTTCCAGTGCTGGTCCCATTTCGGGTTCCGCACCTTGACCAGTACGTCGTGCTTTTACAGTCGGCCGACGTACTTCCCCTTTGCTCTACCATAGTCTCGATCTACCGCGTGACACCCCCTATTGGTTGTTACCTCTTCCTCGAGCCAGATCATAGCTGGCGACCGCCACTATACTACAACAGCAATTTCATTGGGGAATAAGGTATGGCGTGAGGTTCCCAACAGCGTAATTAAGAACTGTTGGGATCATACGGGCATTTTACTAAGCGGGGATATCTCCTCAAGGAGAGTAGCTATCGACAATCTTGTCGATGCGGGCGACGAGAGCGAGCTTGAAAGCCAAATTATTTCACTAGTTCCTGTGCGAGCAAGGATGCCCATTTCTGAATTAGTAAATCTGGAACGTAGGGACGACTGTCTACAGGGGCTGGATAATTGTATATGTGATGGGGTGTCTCGAGAAGAAATGGAGAAGGCAGGTACAACTAATGATGATATGCCCCTTCCGGGGGCCAAGAAGGAACTGCGTGCTATTTCTTTGACGAAACGCATTTGCGAAAGTAACGGAGGTGGAAGTGGGGCCATATTTAGAGCTCTACGGATTATTCAGGCAAACGTTCGTGAGCAGGTGAGGGAAGGACAGGTGCAGACTAGGATCGATAGTTTTTTCAAATATACTATGACGGTTTTGGCCTTCCAATTTCATTTGCTTTGAATTTTACTTATCAGACCACTCTGATTATCGCAACCCCATGTTTTAGCTGCAACACCAGGTGGTCTCCCTAGGTGTTGCAGTTATCGCGATCTGACCAGTCGGTGAGAACCCTCAAAAATACTGCAATTCCCTGTGGTATGATAAAATCTAGAGCATTCTTGGCGCCGCCAGCTAGATCAAAAGTCGACGCCCACGAGGTCAGAGGGCCCATTTTCCTCCGACTTCCACCATCCTAACTTCTTACCGTCATGTTCATACGCTTCCTGTTTTACCACAATGCCTCCACCGACGTATTATGTTCAGCGTTGAGTGCTTAGCACATTTCCGAAGTCACGATGGCGGGGGATGCATAATGAGCTCTGAGCGCACGGTTGTTGCTGATCCACTCTATGCACAGGGTACCAGTGCAGTTCCTTGCTTCGCTTGTAAAAGCAAAGATGTGCAAAAACCTAGTCTCCAAGTCATACTAATCACACACGAAATCATGGTTTTTGCTTCCATCCATACAGGAGAGGTCCCGAATCCTTTTTCGTCGCTTTACAACACTGAAACGGCAGTAATCCACTTGTGCTCATACTGCAGGAGCAAGAGTAGCGGTTGGGATGTTATTTAAAACAAACGAAAACACGGAAAGCATGTTGCCGAAAGAGCTTTGCGCGCCTGGAAATCGCGCAGCAACCCAATTTCAAACCCGAGGTCTGACGTGAGCTTTCACATCTGTTCGTCATTGAGGAAGAATGGCGACAGCCGTACGCAAACGCACCTCATGCCGACGACATCTTACCGCAGGGCGTGTGGGGATAGTACTACATTTAATGTCACTCACATTTCTCAGGGCGTGAAGTAAGACTTCATTACAGAGTTTGCACGACTTTCTCGGTGTGATGAACCCCCAGTATGTGAAGTGCTTAAGGATCCAAGTATGCACTTGCTCTGTCATATTCATTTATTCATAGCCGATACGCTCGAATACTGTCCAGACGGCATGATAGATTTATTTCCCTTTCACCTCATGGGCTGTGTGTCTTTCATTCGAGTGGTTTCGTTAAGCAACAAAGCAGGTTATGGAACTTGCCAACGCTTAGAGCCACCTCCTTACAAGACATGGAAGCCTTGTCATAGTTTGATGAGGCTGTGCGAAACCGTTCCGCAGGTACGTTAACAGCGGCGGACGTAATGGGAAAATACAATTGCTCGAGTTGTCTACATGTCGTCACAGAAGGCAGAAAGAGAGCACTCCCCATATGCCCATTGAAAGTATACAAAGCATAGTAGACAGGGTGTTGGTGCGAATAATTATGTTTGCACTGGAACTTGGTGCTGTAACGGAAACATGGAAAATGTTCACAAGTGACAGCCTTGCGGCAGTATCCTCTCTTGCTAAAAATGTTAGGAAGTCCTGCATTGTGACAACTACAGGTACCGAATGTGGTATATCGCCAATTGTCCACTGGTGTACATACTGTACTCGAACACCCGATGGTGTATGACGAGGACCGCATTGGTTAATTCTCAATTCGAAAGGCAATTACCATATCGCCCGGTAAGTTGGGCAGCGCAATTCGCGTCCGTGTACGTACTGTACTCGAATCATACCGTCTAATGTATGATACCGGTGTACCTCGCTGGCGGCCAAGTGCAGGACCGTTACTGCCCGACGTGTAGTCGTACCGTTACAGTCTGGCACTGTAAGAACGGGGACTACAGTAGTAGATATAATAAAGTAGGGAAGGGGAAGGACTCGAGCGAATGATCAATCAACGCAGTGGCATCATCTCGAGGGCCGACCCCTTTCTCCCTTGGTTTGTGCCTAAGTCTTTCGCCAGAATACGTTTTCGACTTCCCTTTTTGTACATCGAGTACAACGAAAAGTACTCCACCGCAGGGGTAACGCACGACGAGCGCTCCGCATAGCGCCGGGATTCGTCCTCCGTGAGGTCGTCGCCTCCGCACGGCGTCTAGTTACCACGTCGAGGACGTCGATCTGCCTTTCGTGGCATCGTTGTGTCGAACCCACACCGTTCTACCAAAACCTCTACCAACCAGCTACCGAACTCCCTTCTGTCTTGTTTTGTGGTTCTTATTACACGTGTGCACGACACTCGTCGCGTCTCGCACGCCTCGAACTACGGTACGACGTGTCGCAGCTCCCGCTATCTGAAGCCGGTCGAGCGCGGCACGTTCTACTACACAGAAGGCTTCAGAATGTTGTGCTTTGCGGAAGTGGTGGCGCGCAGGAGAGAATTAATTCATCTGGACAAATGCATTGGAAAAGAGTCTGGCTCCATCGCCAATCGTACGCTTAATAGAAGACTTGAAGTCGTACTGGCGTCTAATGAGATTATTCTGAAGAAATTGAGCCATAAGCTATCATGCTACGTCTCAGCCAGTATTGTGGATAAGTTACTCGCATATGTTGCCTTGTCCAAATCTTCGACTGTTATGCCGTCCTCCAGACCATCTCTCCCCCAACTTCGAAGCATGCTGAAATACTGCGACACGCATTTCGCCACTAACAAAGATCGTTATTGGAAAGGCGACTGGTCCCTTTCTGAAGAGATTGCCGTTGTGCCGTCGGAGCTTTGGACTGAAATCGTTGTTTCAATTGCGTCAGACAACCGTCTCAATGTTTGGAAGACGACAAGTGTGTCCACTGCAAAGAGGAGGTATGGCAAGTTCTTCCCGTTGTCCAATTCTGAAGCCGAGTTACCATCAACCCCTATCGAAGAGTCTCTAAACAATTACCGGAGTGAGTACAGCCGAACAGACTTGCTAAAAGCAGTCAGAGCTTTTAAGATAATCGAACAGCAAGTGTTCTCAAGAACGAACGGTGTGGCTGGACCATTGACAATTTCTCTGTCCATTGTGTAGTGCAATGCGCCTGTTAGGCAGAGACCAAGGTCCGACGGTCCAACACAAACAACAACAGCAAAAACAACAACTGCCAACGGCACAGCGCTACGGAGTGTTCGAAGCTCCCTGTCCTCTTTAAGCGAGTTTGCGGCCCGCAGTAGCTCGGATCCCTGATATGGGGGGCAAAGAGAAGGGCCCAGCCCGGGATCGGTGAATGGTGGTAGAGACTTGTAAAGGCAACTGCTCGACGAGTTCGGAGGGGGGTCTAGGTAAACCTGGTCCGATGGGTCGTAAATCCAATGCTCGAAGAGCGCCTTGTACACCTTATACCCTTGATAGGGTCTTCGACGGGGACGTCGCAACGTAGCCGGTCGGAAAAGAAGAAAACGTAGCAGCGCTACACCGTCGTACTGCCAGATGGCAAAGTACCAACACCGGATCGGTCGCAACCAGATTCCGATGGAACCAACGCTGAGAAAAGCGCCACTGGTGCACCAACACAGAGGCCCGATGGCTAATGACGTCACGTTGCGGATCGCAATCCTACAAAGTGGGACCAACTCAAAATTAAGGGAAATTAGGATAGGGAAATAAAGGAAAATTGATAAGGAAAAAGGGGACCCCCGAGTGCAAAGGATACCGTAGGCTAGAGTAGAAGGGAATGTCTTGTAAAAGACGAACTTCGACCAGGGCGATATCAAACTCTGGCAACTCGGGTTACGTTTACTGACTTGGTGGTCAGAGGGCTAAGGTACATATCGCCCCGCCGGAGCCACTACAGTAGCTCGCAGCGCTAGATCCTAGATCTAATCTAGTGTCAGCAAAATTAATGCCAACTAATTAACTAAATAAAATAATATAATTAAAATTTTAAACTGTGCAATTATTCACACGTGTGTCCCCCAACCCAGACTACTTTTCATATCCAAATATTTTCCTTTCTTTTGACCCCCGTTTTCAGGTGCGTATTGCACTACATATCCCCCTTCTGAGCGTCCTTGCACATCGGCTACACTCCTTGATCTCCAACTCCTTTTTCTCTTCTTGACCCCTTCCATATCCATTCCTGACCGACGGTCTCCGCATGAGCAAGGACAAGACGAACCCCACGTGTCCTCCACCTTCTGAGCTCGCGGGCGAAAATATTGCCCGTCGACGCATCGGTGTCGGCTTCGCGAACAAGCCTCGCGCTTCTGTCGACCTCCCTCCTATACCCCGACGTCCCCCTGATTCGGACGTCTCCGACCCGGCCTTTCATCCAGGTTATCATCCCTCTTGGGTAGCCCGCCACTACCCCTCGCTCGAAGAGCTACAGGACAAAATCATGCACGAACATCCTTCCTTATTTGCCTCGGCCCAGTGGTTCTCCTCCGTGGGTATTCGTGATGTTTCCAAAATTGAACACAATTCGCCGACGACGCGGGCATACTTCCCGGTAATCTCCCGGTGCTTGTCATCCGCTCCTTTGACTGGCGAACCCGTATAGCAATTCCGACTTCCATCCTACGTCATCCTCCCCCACGGGGCCGTCCCACTCTCTCTCTGCGATTTATGGAGGCCGTATTCGCTCGGCTTGCCATCCTCATTTCCGACACCCTCATACCCTTGTCATACGGTTGCGACACTTGGCGTTGTCGTACAGAGGGCGAACGCCTCTACTTGGACAATCTCATTGATATCACCTTTGGTGACCCTGCCCCCGAGACGGATCGCCTGTGGCGAAACCGACATACTGTCACATCTGATGCCATCTTCTGGACCGAACCCTTTGTCCCTTCGAATTTCCGTCATTTAAAAGGCGGGAGTATTTTCTTCTTTCAGAACACAGTGCGCTTTGAACAGCGTATTAGGTCTGATAAGGGGTACTTCATCGGCTACCAAATGGTAGAGGCGCGCAAGATTTCCCGTCAGCATTATGCAAGTCGTTACCAGCGCATCCCCTCATGGTGGAGCCAGTACGAGATGAGTCAAGGCTTTTGGGCTGAAATAGGACCCATACTCACGTACTATGGCAGCTACCTGCGGGATCCGCAACACGGGCTATGGGTGGTCTTCCTCACAGAGTGGTGCATCAAAGTAGTTGCGACCCTCTTGTGGGAGACATACGATTGCTGGCGCCTGTGGCACCTCCCCGCGAAGCTGATAGCACAAATGCGTCTATTGGACTTCTGTGTCCCTCTGGGCGGCTCTGATTTCAATCCCGAAATACGCTCCCTCCTTGATACGATCGAGGGCGTGGATTGGGACTGTGTCCCTCCGGAAAACTCCTCTCGATCTTTCAATCGCCAACGTCCCTCTTTCTTCCCTGGTCGAAACCACCCAGCCGCGGGCGACTTCGTTTGGTTCAACCCCTGGTCATCGACCATCTGCTCAGCGTGGGAAGCTCAAAAGAGCCGCCGATTCGGAAACCAAACACCGGTTCCCGACATTACCCCCATCGTCACATCTGACCCCCGGGAGCTTCACGTATGCTCCCGTCCTTCCTCTCCAATTCCTCCTCGATCGGCTGTCCCTGCTTCCCCGCACGCAGCCCTAGCCTCTCCGTCCTCGTCAAAGGCACCTTCAGCTGTCGAAATTCCCTCGGCAGGCCACACCGAAACATTGTCGGTAAGGGAGGTGATACCTTCCCCACCGTCTCCAACAATTTCCAAAAATACCCACGACGTCACGAGCGTATACTGTGCCTTGCTCCGCGCTCACGGTGTTGAGGGAGAGGCTCTGCAAGGAGCCTCGATTGATGACTTGCGAGTATTGGCTCGCCTCGTGTCATCACTTCCAAAGGGCAAATTCTTTGGCAACCCTTCCGTCTGAGCTGGCGGGTGCGACAATTCCCTCGTGATAGCTTGTCGCATCTCTATCCTGCCTGCGTGACGCTGAATTTGCGACATCGTCATGTCGCCTTTGATCCGTAAATTGAATTTTCCTGCGTGCTCCTTTGTCCCTTCGTTTCCTCCTCTTTTTCTCATTGGTGCCCACCCCTTCATAATCACAGTGGCACCCTTATACCTCCTTCCTCCTTGTCTTCACTTCGCTACTTCCTCCTCTTTTCCATTCTTCTTGGCGCTCCCTCCCCGTTATGATCACGGTAGTGCCCTCATATTATCTCCTTCCTTCTCTTCCCGTATCCCTTTTCCTCCTCTTTTGCTCGTGCGCCCCCGACGCCAGGTCCCGTCCTCTACTCCTTCAAAATAAATAATAACAAGAAGTAGGGAGTCAAAAGAAATGAAATGAGAGTGAGGGTCCGTTGCGTTGTTTTGGATCTTATCGGACCATCATGCCTGAAGCGTGGTGCATGTCGATGCGTTCGGCGATTGCCGTCTGCGAACTGTGTCATCGACCTCGTAGTCAACGTTGACGTTTCGTTCTTCGCCGTTGGTTTAGTTGCCCGTACACGCGTGCACTGTAGCGGAGTCGGGAACGCGAGTCACGAACTTGAGAATGGGTCCACCGCGTATGATCAGCCAGAAAACCGGCGGTTTCGGAAGTGGCGGGCAGACGTGCCCTCATTATGCGCAAACAGCGCGCACTCGCGCGTTACTTCCGTCCGAACGGTGCGTCAATAGGGCTTCCCCGTATCCCTTGCACGAACGTCATTCTCCTCATTATAATTTTGTAGTCCTCATAAATAAGCACCCTCAAGAATGGCAGGTGCCGTTGATCGACAAACAACAAAAAATAGAGAAGGCGGGTCGTTGTCGTGTTCTTCCCTTCTTTGGTGTAGTGAGTAGTCGTGGGATCGGCGGTTGTAGCTGGTGCCAACAAACCGGCATGATATCTTACGTGAGCTGTCGTTCTTATTAATTTCGTTAATATTCTCCAAGGGTGTCTTGCACCTCGTTCCTCATGAGCCGGCGTGCGGTGCACTCCTGCTACTAAGTCAAGTAACGCATCGTTCGGTCCGATTCTGTAGGGACCCTATTGTCCCGCGTGGTGATGACGGACTAAAAATAATCTCACGTTCGTCGTGTGTCAACACGTCTGCTGATCTAGCAGAAGCGTGTGCGTCCGTGTCCCCACCTCTTCGCCTGAGTCCAGTTAGTTCCTCTGTCGTCCTACCCGGGCTCTGTCTCGTCTTCCACGTCGGTAGTTGCGGTCCGAGTATCTCCTGGACAGTACAGTAGCACAAATTGAGACAAAACGAGCAGGGAGAGTACAAGAAATGAAACTAATCGGATAATGAAGGAGGGGCGGTCTCCGGTTTCTGTAGCAACATATGCATCGTCGTGGTCACAACCTCGTAGAACGTCGCTTTCTCTCCTTCGGAGTCGCTCGCTCTGGCGTAGTATTTGTGGTCTTTCAGGTCCGAGGGGTGGGGCCTGGGGCCCCGATCGCATTATCAATCGGGAAATCATGAAACCTATGCTCCTCCCTGAAGCGAGGGTTTCCTCGTCTTCCCTTTTCTGGCTCTTCGTTTGTTGCCGGAAACGGGGAGAAGTATCGCGAAAATTCATGTTCGCGGTCTTTTCTTCCGACTTCTGAAATATGAGTCGCATTAACGAGGTTCTTCGAGGAGGGTGGTCTTTGGCGTCCGTTTTTCCTTTGCCAAGTTGGGTTCTCCCCAAAATGTCATGTAGTACCACCCTTCGATTCAACACAATTTCCGTCGCACCTGGGCCCCTTTTGTGTCGTTGCTCGTCGATGATCGGCCTTGTCGATCTTCTCTCGCGCTTGTTCATCACACAGGGCCCGTCATCGCGACAACCAGCTGGTCCCTTCGTAAAACGGGGTTTTTTGGGATCGCCTAACTCGTGGTGCCACACGCACGTAGATGCGTGGGTCGCTCTTCTCCTCCACTTGTCGTCGCGTTCCTTACAGCCACCGAGGGCTCGCCCTGCTGCCAGCCTTGCCATTTGGGCGGGCTTCGCCTTTACTTCCTATTCTCCTGCTCGTGTCTTCCGAGCGCACTCGACGAGGATCTTTGCAACACAAAAAAACAAATAAACAAAGGGAGACAAAACCAAAAAAACAACAACAAAAGAGAGATAAATCATAAACAATTAGTGGGAGGGAGGATACCGTCATGACCCCATCAGTAACGTGTCTGTCACGGAGGTCTGATCGAATATCTAGGTCCCCTCATTTCTCCGCCTTCGTCCTTGTCCTGCTTCGGTGTCGCACTCGTCCTGGTCAGCATGACATTATGTCATCACCCTCGTTAGCGCGGCACGTCGGGAAGGCAGAGGGCGTCCTCAGTATAATTTTGCGTTGTTTCGCGTGCCCTCGATCCTTTCCCAAGCGGTGTTATAAGTTAGGGAGGTTGATCCTCCTGCTCGGCAAGCGTCCGTCTCACAGTTTCTTGAGCGTAGTCAGGTCCTCCGAAACGGGTCCGGCGACGTCATGGTGTTGCGCTTCGGGCAGCACCTTGCGCAGTGATGGGAGACGGTGTCTCCGGACGGCCTCGGGAACTTGGGCCTTTAGCCAAAAGCCACTTCGCGTACGTCCAACAACTACTGTACCAACCCATATTTTTGATTAAAATTTCGTGGACTGATCGATACTCACTTTTCGACTCTTGCCACTTGTCCAGCGGATTTCCGCGGATTTTCGTCTTTTTGATTTTTTTGATCATTCCACGCCTTACGAGGGCGGATCAGTGATCCAAGCGTCGCTTGATGTGCACGCGATACCGCGCGCGATCGTACCCCAAGGGGGTATGTTGATTCTGACTGAGACTATTGTGATTTTTCCATGTCTCGGCACCAAGTCAGTGAGGCTCTTCGTTTCTTAGCCATCTCCCATCTCTCTCCGATACCCCAACACTGTAAAGCTCTCTTCTCTCTCTCTTCTCGGATTGTCGTACGCACAACAACAGAACATTGACTCTCCAGGACGAGTCGCTGGGCGATGCACTCAAGCGCGCAACCCTCCTCATATATGTTGTCGTCGATAACGCTTCGACAGGGGCAATTGGAATCTCTGAAGATTCCAATTGCCCCTGTCCCCTGGCGTGAGTCCTCCATCTCCTCCTTCCTGGTTGCCTCTCGCTGTTGCACAGACCTCCTCCTTCCCAACGGGAGATTCCACCGCACAACAAAAAAAGAATGACGCGTATCCTCCTCATCCTTTCTCTCTCCAACGACTGGCGGTAAACATTTCCACCGACATACAGTTCCCCAGATCCTCGAGTAGCCCGCGAAGCGAACCGTCTTCCTTCCCTCTTTCAGTATGTTGTCATGAGGGCGTTTCGCTGCTAGCATCTATCACCTTGCTACCGACGCATTCTCCGCAACATGAGCGTCCCTCTTGATCTTCGCCCAGGTAGAATCCATCCTAGGGATCATCGTCTCTCCAAGTTCGTCCCCTGAGTCTCACGATTCCTTCATCACCTCCCTTTTCGTCCTCTCGATCCTAGTCCTCCTTCGAGGCCCTTCCAGCGCCTCGATCTCTCACGGCATTCTTCATGCTGTGCCATTCTGACCGCACTTGGTCGCTAAGTTGTAAAATTTTCTCCACCTCGCCTGGTCTTCTCGTCCTTCGTTGTCGCGGTGATTGGCATCTTCGTGGCCGTCGTCCTCTCTCGGGGAGCGCCGCACGCTCACTCGGGCATCACCAACCTAGATGCGTCGCGTGAAACGAAAACGAACACAAACATAAAACAAATAAAACAAAAACAAAACAGAACAGTTAAGAAAGCAAAAATGTAGGGTTTTGGGTTTTGACTCCCGTCTTCTTTTCGCGTTTTCACCAATGCGTTCTGTAGGGGGCTCATCCGGGTCTCGCGCATGCGGCTTGCTGTGGGAGGAGTTGTTTCTTCCTCCGAAAATACGTCACCACTGCGCTACGCGGTAATGGTTCAATTGGCTCCCATGTCGCGTTCTCGCTCGCGTAGCCATACCATTCTACCTTAAGGTAGAATGGTATGGCTACGCGAGCGATTGAGAATTGATTTCCCATCTCGATATCAGTGGTCGACTATTTTGTCGATCACGTACTCCTGATCTCCAGCTCCTTCTTCGTGTTCACTGACAATTCCTTCCCCCTTCTGAAGATCTTCCAACTCGTCTTCTTCTGCCGGGTCTCTTGACTCGCGTGAGTCTTGCGGAGTATCCGCTAACGGTAACTCGGTAACTAGATCTTCAGGGTCCTCTCACCGAGGCGTGTGTATATGGGGACTACCCCCATTCTCGAAAACATTCCGTCCTTCGTCTCTCTCTGTCCCATCAAGGAACCGTAGCGCTTGTGTTAAGCCGGTGACCGGCGCGAGGTCCATCGGACTCGGGGCTAGTTCCACCCGGTCTCGCGAAACGCGCTCTTCTTGGTCGCCGATGTCAATGACGACTGTACCTTGATCAGACCTCTTCACTGCGTAGGGTCCCGTAGCGACTTGAGCAAGCTTGTGTCTTGGCTCGCTCGCCGTCCCTTGTTCCTTTCGTAAGAACACGTAGGATCCCACAGGGATGTCGTACTTCGGCCTGCGAAGTCTTGAATCGAAATTTCGCTTGTACCGTGCCTGTTCTCTGCGCAGACTCTTATCGGCACCTCTCATCAAGCTCTCCAACCACGACTGCCATTTCAGGCAGTACGCTCTATTCGAGCTAAATCCTTCCAAACTTGGCTGTGCTTGTAACGCAATGCTTCTCGGCGCCCGAGCTAACACCAGCTCGAAGGGCGCGATGTTCGTAGTTCGATGAACTTGCGTGTTGTATGCGACCGTCACAGCGTCGCTAAATAAGTCCCAGTCCTTGGGATGCTCTCCAACATATTTTCGCAACGCGGAAGTCAGCGTGCGGTTAAACCTCTCAACTTGGCCGTTGGCTTGCGGGTGGTACGTAGTCGTGAACACATTGCGTATGCTGAGAATTCGACAGACATTCTGAAAGAACCGGGCCGTGAACTGTGTTCCATTGTCGGACAGCAGCCTGACCGGCGGTCCGTACACGAATACCTAATGGTGAACGAAGGCTTGTGCGATGTGCGCAGCTGATATCTTCTTCAACGGTACGGTTCGTACCAGTTTCGAGTATCGATCGCTGATCACGAGAATATACCGATTTCCTCGTTTAGTTGTAATTAGCTCGCCGAGGATGTCGATGGCGATAAACTCCAGCGGAGCTTTGGGCGTGAACAGCTTCATTTCCTTCGTGTTTCTTCTTAACTTCACCCTTTCCCGCGCACATGCGGCGCAATTTTTCGGGACTGCGTAGCATTGTACGGCCATCGTAGGCCCATAAAAATATCTTCTCAATGTCTTGTAAAGTTTCCTGCCTCCCGGGTGTCCTGCCAATTTTGCGTAATGGCTTAACCCTAGGACGCGGTCCCTTAACGATTGTGGTATCACTACTTGTACAAACTCCGCCGCGGTACGGCATAGAGTTCCTTCGAATTCCTCGGTCTCCATGCTGAACGTTATCACCTTTCCGGCGTCCATTTCTTCCTTCATGCGGTTGCAGAAGGGGTCGACGGCTTGCTCGCGAATGAGCTCCTCCGGAGTGACAGTTTGGAATTGATCGAGGCGATCAGGGGCGGTCCCCCCCTCAAGAGCCAGGATGTCGTCTAACGCGTCAAAACTGTCCTCATCCTCCACTGTACCCTCGGCCGGTTCGGCCATAAAGCATGGGATTTCGTCGTCGATTTCGTCGACGGTTTCTCCTGCGGCCCGCAATCTTGACAGGGCATCAGCTTGACCATTCGCCTTGCCCTTCTTGTACTTGATTTAGAAATCAAATTCCGAGAGGCGGAGCCTCCATCGGATTTATCTCCCGCTGGGGTCTGTTACGTTCATCAACCACCTCAATGAGGCATGGTCGGTATGCACAATGAATTGCTCGCCATATAAATATGGTCTTAAAGTCTGTACGGCCCAAATTACCGCTAGAAGTTCTTTTTCTGATACGGAGTAGTTTCTCTCGGCTGCGGCTAACGTTCTTGAAAAGAACCCGATGGGTTTACGTTGCGCATCCGGGTGCGTTTGAAATAATGCAGCGCCGATTTGATAGTCGCTTGCATCGGTATCTACCGAGTAGGGTAGGTTCTTCTTCGGCAACGCCAACACTGGCGGTGCCAAGATGGCGTCCTTGAGCTTATGAAAAGCTTTTTCGCACGGTTCGTCGAATCCTTCCAACTGGACCGGTTGTCACTTCTTCAATAGTTGATTGAGCGGACGCGCGATTTTCGCGTAATGTGGGACAAACCTGCGGTAGACATTGCTGAGTCCCAAGAAGCTTCTGAGCTGGGTCTGCTTTTGAAGGTACCGCACTTGTTCCAACGCGGCAGTTCGCGCAACATCAACCTCCAATGTACCTGGCCGAACGACATGGCCCAGATACTTGATCTTTTCGGCGAAAAATTCGCACTTGCGAAGCTTGAGCTTCACAACTGCCTTCTCCAATACAGAAAGTATTTCATCCACGTGCACGATGTGCTCCTCCCATGACTTGCTCAAAAATTATTATGTCATCCAGATACACCAAACAGCATTTCCAACGGAACGGAGAGAGCCAGATGTCCATTGCTCTCTGGAACGTCGCTGGCGCGTTGGTTAGCCCGAAGGGCATTCTTGAGAAGCGATACAGACCTGAGTGACACGAAAATGCGGTCTTGTCGCGGTCGCACTCAGGGATAGGCATCTGCCCATATCCAGAGATCGCGTCCAACGCGGAGAAAACCTTGGTGTCACCTAGCGAGTCCAGACACTCATCCATGCGCGGTAAAGGGTACGTGTCCTTTACCGTAACCGCTTTTAATCTGCGATAGTCTACGCAAAAGCGCATCGATCCGTCCGGCTTCGGCACTAATAAAACGGGCGACGCCCATTCTGACTGCGCCGGTTCGATGACTCCTGCTTCTAACATCTTGTACTTCTTCATCTTCTACTTCGCGGGCTTTCGGCCCGGCCCGATACGGGGCTTGCGCAATTGGCCTTGTGTCCGGGGCCAGTTCAATCCGGTGGACCGTGGTGTTGATATCACCAAGGGTCCCATCCCACATGCGGGAATATTTTTTCAACATCCGACGGAATCTTTCGCGCAGCCGGTCCGGCACGTCGCTCATGTCGAGCTCCTCCACGTCCGGCGGGGGAGGCTCAATCAGCCGCTCCGGCTTCGTAGTTGCCGTTGCGGAGAGCCCTTCCTCCCGTTCTCCTTGCTGGTCCTCGCGATCTTGTTCCGACGGTTCGCATCTTCTCTCGCCGGTAGGCGGCGGGGTGGACTTAGTAAATTTTTCCTCATCCCTTTCTTGAATTCCAAGTACCTCACCAATGGGGGAATTGATATTGAATACGGCCCTCGGGTGCGGTAGTAGTTCCGCCACCACTTGGCCTTTTTGAACCCTGACGGGGTAATTCCTGAAATTCGCTACAAGCAATCTAAAAGGTTTGTCAGGCTCAACCTGAACTACACCGTTGGTGCTCACGAACCCGTGCTTGCGGTATAAAGGTGCGTAGGGTCGAACTACGACCAAGCCCGTCCTCTTCGAGGTGCATTCGACTACGTGTTGCGTCCCGGGCTCAATGATTGTGGCTCTTTCCACCTTCGTCCTGGGGGAAACTCGCTCCCCTTTTGCATCAGTTTCGCCCTCTCCGGGGACCAGATGCTTCTTCGATTTTCTCGCCGAGAACCGCCTTACGATCGGAACCTCCGAGAAATCCGCCAACTCAACTGTCCTCTTCCGTGGGTGGATAGCCTCCACGAACCTATCGCAATAGTCCGCTCCTAAAATCAGCGGTACCGCGAGCTTTTCGCACACAATAAATTCGGCAGCAGCCACAAATCGTCCAAGTCTCACCGGCATCTTGATGGTTCCGAGAGTCTGGAGTGGCCTGTTGTTCGCGTCGCCAATGTCTTGGGTCGGTCCGTTGGACACTAGAGATTCCATTCCAGCCGGGAGTTCCGATTTTCCCACAAGGTTTGGTCCCGCGCCGGTGTCTAATACAGACAACACCCGGCTCATCAATCCGACTGTTGGTCCAATGTCCGCTTAAACTTTGTAGTTTTTTCGCGCAAGAACCAAAATCTTCTCGGGACACTCCCTTCGCTTAACCCTGTACCAGGGTCTTCGAACTTCTTCCAGCGGATGATCTCGGGCTCGGCTCAAAATTTTCTTGACTTGAGCTGGCCCTTTGGGCTTATCCACCAATCCAACAACCTCCTCATCGGGGCCTGGTTTTTCCCTTAGAGACGGGGAACGGGGTTGAGCCCCAGACACAGTACGTCGTCCCTGTGCCTCTCACGACCCATGCGAGATTCCCCTCTCTAGTTTTCCTGCCGCTGCGGGGTCCTTCTCACATCCGACGGCGCGGGCCCCGCGGTGGGCCCTCTGAAGGGTTGGTTCGACCTCGGCGTTGAAGCACTCGGCGTGCTCGCCGTCTGCGAATGGAACCAATTCTTGACCTTCAGATAACTCGTCGATGGTATCCCTAACCTCTCCATCGGAGACAACGCCTCATAATTTTCCAAAACTCGGTGCATTTCCCGGAGGGAAAGAATGCACGTTGGCGCGGCGTGCCCCTTTTCGTAACAATGATAGCACACCAGTCCGTGCTTCTTGACGGGATATTGCGGCCTAGGTCCTCCACGGGCCGGCGGCCTTCCTTGACGTTGCGGCCTTCCGATCCAGCCTGGCATTCGAAACGTTGTACCCTTGTCTTCCATCGGAATGCGCGGCGCCGGCGTGTGGCCGCGCCCCCGGAACATCATCACGGGATCCGTGGGCTCTGAAAACGACTCCGTCGCGTATGTGGGCGTCGGTAAAGTTGACGACCCGCTTGCCCCGTAGTCCTCGTGTCCGTAGCTCTCCGATGGCTCAATAAACTTGCCTTCGGCTACTAACGCTCCTTCATAATGATTTTCGCTGCTTCCGTGTGCACCGCGTTCATCTGACGCGGAGATTGACTCGGCTAAGTGGACGGCGGCGTGACCTTTACGACCGAGATGAGAAGCCCTCGGCTTATTCCCCGCCCTGAACGTCGACGGCGTCTGAATCGTGACCTTCTTGGTCTTCTTGTCCTTAGCGCGGCTCGCCGAGCCATGCGCCTTCGCGTAATTAACTAGTCTCAAAAACGAAACGTCCCGATTGTGTTGTCGGTATTGAGATACCATCGGCTTGATACTCGAATCGAGTCCTTCAATAAACATCGTCATTTGTTCTTCCATCGAATATACGTTTCCACATCGATTGCTCGCGTCCGTCAGACGGATATGAAATTCCATCTCGTCCTCAGACGGTAGCTGCTGTACTTCTCGCCATGCGAGCACGGCTTGACGGATCGCCTCGTCGGTTGCAAAACTCCTCAACAACCACTGTACGGCCTTTGGCCAAACGGACACCTTTCCGTGATGGGACCCGGCCGTCTGAGACACCGAAGTGTACTGTCTCAAGGCGATGCCGCTTAGAAATTCGGGCAACAAGCGGATCGCTTGCCCCTCGTTCATTTCTTGAGTATCAAACTCTTGAACTAATTTGGCCAAAAAATCCAACACAAGGACCCCGTCTTCACCTGTAAACGTGTTGTCCCTCTTCACCTTAGGCGGAATATCTCTCCTGATTTTTCGCACGGCGGTCGGCCGGGAACTTGACAAATATGTCTGCGGGTTCCGCAAGCGGTACGTTCGGTACGAAAGTAATTTCTTGAAGAGGTAGTTGGTCGGATTCAGCTCCTCCAACTCCTCCCATCGCGGCCCGCGTCGCGTTGCGACGTCCTCTGGCTCAGCGTCCTTGTCTCTCCGCGAGGCGGACGAAGTGATCCCGCCCCGTCTGAAGGTAACTTTCTTGCCCTGCGAAATTCCTTTTCCTTCCTCTGAACGATGTTCGGAATCGCTGGCATGGTTCGACGAACCGTCGTCACCATCTTTGGAAAGGCCATTCGACTCGGTCATTGAGTCTTGGTCCTCCGGTGCGTCACTACCGTGACTCTTGCTCCGGCGTCGCAGATTCTTCTTCGAAGTCTTCGACTTGGAACTCTGCTGTACAGCGGCTTTGTCCTTCTTCGGTCGACAGTCGCCTTCCCGACCCGTTGGGAGCGGCTCTTGCCCGGCGACCTGTTCAAGGTCCTTGAGGCGATGAGCGGCGCGGTCAAACCTGTCGTCGATACTGCTTCTAAATTTACCTAAGGACTGCAAAGCTTGATTAGCGTCGCGCCTCGCGTCCCTGACTGAAATTTTCAACGAAGCTAGGACCTCCGGCTCCAGACCGTCGGTCGCATGACCTTGCTCCTTCTTGACGAGATCCACTCGAGCCGATAGCTCTCCTAAAACGGTGTGGAACTCGGATGCTTGCAACTCCAGTTGCTTCCGGATGAGGGCTAATTCAGCCTCAAGATTTTTCGTCATCTCTTGGCGAATTTCCTCGCCCATCTTCTCGAACCTGTAGGATAGGTTATCCTTGTCGGCTTCAATCCCCGTCGCGGATTCTTGGCCTTCGGGATCCGTGGCCGTATTGGCCTGGCTTCGGGTGCGAGGACCTTGCGGGATCCTTGACGCCCTTGCCGATCCGCTCCTACTCGCCCCGGGACCGACGTCCCCGGGTGCGCTTGTCGACATCGCTCGTAGGAGCGAACCTACACAAAAAAGTTACAAACAAAAATAAAAAAAGAGACTCCGTTACCCAGACCACTTTTGTAGTACTTCTCCAGACCGAGACTGTCGTCGACGCAATTTTAGGTCGGGTTTCTTTTACACAACTCTAGGTCGGGAGACCACTTTTGTAGTGCAATGCGCCTGTTAGGCAGAGACCAAGGTCCGACGGTCCAACACAAACAACAACAGCAAAAACAACAACTGCCAACGGCACAGCGCTACGGAGTGTTCGAAGCTCCCTGTCCTCTTTAAGCCAGTTTGCGGCCCGCAGTAGCTCGGATCCCTGATATGGGGGGCAAAGAGAAGGGCCCAGCCCGGGATCGGTGATTGGTGGTAGAGACTTGTAAAGGCAACTGCTCGACGAGTTCGGAGGGGGGTCTAGGTAAACCTGGTCCGATGGGTCGTAAATCCAATGCTCGAAGAGCGCCTTGTACACCTTATACCCTTGATAGGGTCTTCGACGGGGACGTCGCAACGTAGCCGGTCGGAAAAGAAGAAAACGTAGCAGCGCTACACCGTCGTACTGCCCGATGGCAAAGTACCAACACCGGATCGGTCGCAACCAGATTCCGATGGAACCAACGCTGAGAAAAGCGCCCCTGGTGCACCAACACAGAGGCCCGATGGCTAATGACGTCACGTTGCGGATCGCAATCCTACAAAGTGGGACCAACTCAAAATTAAGGGAAATTAGGATAGGGAAATAAAGGAAAATTGATAAGGAAAAAGGGGACTAGAGTAGAAGGGAATGTTTTGTAAAAGACGAACTTCGACCATGGCGATATCAAACTCTGGCAACTCGGGTTACGTTTACTGACTTGGTGGTCAGAGGGCTAAGGTACATATCGCCCCGCCGGAGCCAATACAGTAGCTCGCAGCGCTAGATCCTAGATCTAATCTAGTGTCAGCAAAATTAATGCCAACTAATTAACTAAATAAAATAAAATAATTAAAAATTTAAACTGTGCAATTATTCACACGTGTGTCCCCCAACCCAGACTACTTTTCATATCCAAATATTTTCCTTTCTTTTGACCCCCCATTTCAGGTGCGTATTGCACTACACATTGCAGCTATATGTGAGGTAAGTCCCTCCTTTGTTAGTGTCCTGAATGCTATGGGGTTGTTTCTTTCATATGGCAGCACTGAGACCTATCGACAAAAATAAATAGCAGAACGTGAGCGAGTGGGGGCCTGGGATTCTTCATGTATGGACCCAGTGGCAATTCCAACGTTCCAGTTTGACAACTGGCACATAATGCCACTACACGCTGTAAAGATAGATGGTAAAGCAATGCCAAAAGTTAATGGTTCTCTTCTGCAGGCTGAAACATGAAAGAGGAAGGGTAAATTCGACAATAAAAACTGCAGTGATGTCAAACGTCAACGAGAGTCCAACTGGAAGGGCGCATCGGTTCATGACTCGAGAGAAAACTTCTCTGTCGCCTTCGAAAGTGTACACAATAAGACGGTAATTTCAAGGTTCAACACGGTTGTGTTCGGAGCAGTTTTCATGCACAGGAATCGACTTCTAGGAGGAAATCGTTCTATAGACTCTGGGTACGACACAGCAACGTTTCCAAATTTAAATGTTGGGATGAGCGACACTGCGATTAACTTCCGCACGTTACTGCTGTCCAGTTTTAAGCCGCACGGAGGTGTCGGTTCTACGACGGAGCTTGTTAATGACCAGCACATTGTATACGTTGAGATAAGCCGTGACAGTGCGGCAGACGTCCTCACGGTGCGTCGGTTCCTACCGACTATTGAAGAGTACGTAAAGGCTGGGTGCGAAGGAAGGCCGCGGTACGTCGATGTCTCTGGGGACCCACCGTCGTATAAATACTTCGTGCAGCTTTGGTTGGAGTCCTGGAGGAAGAATGCACATGGACAGAAAGCTAGTGTGAAGAGTAAAAGGCCACTACTGCATGAATGTTCAGTACCGTTTCCTGGATTCTTTCATGCCGAGAAGCAGGCCATGTACTCACTTTGTTTCGACAGTTCTTCTGCATTGCCTATTGCCCACCGTGGGCTTCCATGTTCTGTCGAGAACAGGTCATACAGATATTAAGCAGGCGTTCTGGTTTCATCACAACTCTATCTTACATTCCACAAACCATCTACGATATCAGGAGTTATCACTGCTTTTGCTTTCATCCGAGGAATTATTCCTATTGTCGTCGTCGATGAACTGCATGACAGGAAGCCGGGACGAAGCGTAATGAGAGTAATGGGGTTCACAGGGCGCCTGAGAAATGCATTTGATACTCGTGGATGGGCATATGTTCACATGGATGAGGCGTTAGAAATGATGATAGTGCGACACTTGAAAAGTCTTAGTGTCAATCTTTTGGCACATTTGGAGAACTCCGCGGCTTGGCTCATGGAGGTTTCGATGTGCAGAACTCTATGCAGACACGTGACGGGTGCATCCCGGGCTATCGGTAGACGATAGGCTCCAGATGATGGTGGAGAACTGCCGGAGCCCCTTGCTCGCTATGATCGTAATGCGTGTCAGTGGAGGACTGTTGGCAGAATGTTGCACATTATGCGCGTGTCCGGCTTTCTGAGCGTATCACACAGAGGTTCTGAGTGGGTAACTAACGTATTCGCAAACCCGCCGGTACGCATGAATATCTGTAAGGACCAGGACATGTTGCTCAAGGTGCCCGAAAGAGGAAAAGTAACTTCTATGCTCCATGCCTCCGTTCTACTACCAGAAGTGTTTGGTCCTCTTACAGATGAAGATTACGAAAAGTACTTTCCTGGTCGGAGATTCAAGCGGTGGACGAAGGGCAGAACTTTCCTGAGGGCTGGACAGTCAATGTCTAAAATCGATGGAATGATACAATTATCTACTGCAGGCGATGGCGGCGTTCCAGTTAAACAACGTGAACCATCTCGTCTCTCAAGGACTACGCAGAAGCCGTCTACAAAAGAAGGCTTTGTGAAGCTGCTCAACGACAGGCGTAATAAATTGTCCAAGATGAAAGACATGCTGAATCTAGAGCAGAGAATGGCGATGACCTCGAGGCAGCCGGAATACGTGGCAGAGGTCATGAAGAGATAGGATGGCCTGCATAAAAACAGGCATTTGATATCGCCCTTCGCCGATTGTTTCTTTAACCATGATGGGACCTTCTGTCATGGCGCCAAGTATAGATTTGCTAGCTTCGCTCATAGCGATAGAAGAACAATAACGTACCCTTTAAACACGGGGATGGGTTGTGCAAATGGCTGGGGACCAGTACCGGCAGGACTGTACAATGCGCGCATGCCCCCTTACTTTTCAAGCCAGCTAGATGTAATGAATGCTCTGTACTACCGCGGCGACACAGGGGAGAGGGGAACTTCACTCGACGCAGTTGTCACCAGCGAAATGAAGAACATCCTACGCAGGTGGATTTCAGGACAGCGTTCCACAACGCTGCGTCAGCTCCCTCTCAATATTGACGACCCGACCTACGTTATAAAGCATAAGACAGCAGAGCAAAGGCGGAGGGATAAAGCACGGCTTGAAACAAGAGAATACCTTTCATGGGACGTTACAGCGGATGACCTTGGTTGAAGTTCGGTAGGCTTCCAGGACGAGCTAGCAGTCCAATGGTCATCGCTTTTAGGGAACAGACGACAAAAGGACGAGCTTGCTTCGTTGCGCTCATTCTGCGCAGCAACAGCTGCTTTCGAATTGTTCAAGGAGACAAATCATCCACATGCCTGCACGGTCCATTACATGGAGGGAAGTTCGCCCTCCCGACAACGTTTGACGAGAGCGAACCAGCGGACTACAGACCATCACGGTGTGACAGGGCCAATGCCGACGAACTGTTTGAAGGATGCGTGCTTCTTCGGAACGAAAACAGAAAAGGAAACGCTTTGTATAGTACTGCAGAAAACAGCACTGCTGACTTCTTCCTCGTTCCAAGAAGCCGTGCTCTGGTATTCGAATATCAAGGTGGACTCAAGATATCCTCAACCGATTTGAAGCATGGCGAGGCCGAGACGAGGTTTGTGGTTGTGTTTCAGCGGTATGTTGAACCCTAATTGGTGCAACTGCGTGCGCGAAGGCCCGATCTGGGTTCTGCAGTGTGCTCTTCTGCATATGGAGAAATGGGATTGGGGGAACTAGTCGGAAGCCTTGTACTATCTGACGACACAGATGTGACAATGATTCTTCTGTGCAATAGTGCTGTGCACGGTCACAACCTTTTGTACGTCATTACTGATACTGTGCATGTAATAGACGAGGCGGTGTACAGACTGAGGCGGATGAATTTATCGGGAAAGGATGTAGCGATGGCATATGCGCTAGCAGGGTGTGATTTCAGCCCCTCTGTGCACGGTATTGCACATGATGAATTCCTTTTAGCCCTGCTCTTCGATAAGGAATCCACTGGCACTTTGCAAATACCTGTTTTTGGGAACGAGAATACGTTCGAACTGTTCATCCGCTTCGTATTTCTCCATAACCAAGGGAAAAAGTGATGTGCAAGTCTGAGCAAGGGAGACCACGTGTGCCTCATATTATGCAGAACTCTACCGGGCATGACATGGCACAGAAAGAAGTTAAGAAGCTACAAGACACCTTTTTTTACCAGAGCACGAAGGTGGAGAGAGGACTTCGGGAACTTTGTATCGGACGTAGCGTCTTCGGCCAACGAGCTTATGCCTCCACTACCCCATTTGCTCCTTCACTCAAAAAGAAGCTCACTTTGTTGTGAGCAAGTATTGGGGGCTATCTGCAGAGCAAGACCTTTCCGCTGACGTTGTCAGGGGTCTCGAGGTCTACTTCGGATTCTGCGCAGACGGTGGCGTGCTTACGGAGCAGGCCGACAGTGTACGGGATTTAGAAAAAGCCATAGCTTCAGTTGTTTCGTGCTGTGCTTGTAAGGGCGACTGTTTATCTAAGCGGTGCTCCTGTAAGAAGGGGGGCAGACTTGCATTGGCTGCAAATGCAACTACGTTGTATGTAGGAACAGAATAAGCCAACATGACACTGTGCCGACAGACGTCAGCAACAAAGAAGGACGAGAAGTCATGAGTACCATTACGGTACGTCACGCCCCGTTTGAAAGCGTCCCTGAAAACAACGAAATCAGAGAGAAAGAAGTACACAGCAGCTGTGGATCTCCTTCTGTTCGGTCGAATGACAGTGACCAAATACGTATATCTTTTCTTCCCAGCCTGGATGATGAATTAGAAGATGTCATAGCCCTACTCTAACGACACAACCTTAACCATGTGTAAACGTTTGTGTATTACTTCGAGGAGACTACATTTCCATACTTCGGAGCAGAGGCACTATCATTTTCTTGCTATCTCTAAGTTAAAGTGGAAAAGCTTTTTCAAAGCCCTCTTCATGGACTGACACTTTTTCAGGATAACACAATGCATGGTACACCCTCGTACCTGTTTGGATATCAAGAGGAGGGGGGTTCTTTAACATGTAAGCCCCGTTACACCATACGACCAGTCCAATAGATTGAAATATATGCGGCTTGCTTTTCACACGATTATGTGAAAGGAGCATGGCTTCTTTCTGAAAGGGAAAGCACCCTTGGGAGGCAGTCACCAACATATGCCCTTCGCAGGTCAGCCCAGAAAGGTGGTTTAAAACATTGTATGATCTCCCCAAGGGCAGCACGACACATCTGCAATATGGCCTATCGCTCTTTACCCCTTCATCAAAGCTCTTCATAAGAACATTTATGAAGTGGGAACTGAAAGGGGGATTCCCTGCACCGCCCTCAATGGTTCCTTCATTCTCTTCCCAAGTTCCCAGCGCGTCGAATAATTTATCATCATTGTCGATGCTGCAGTAGGAGTCTAGCACATCGCTTTCGTTCAAGCAGTCGGCAAACGTTTCGGTCGAAATAGAGCAAGACAGCTTCCATAGCTGGTATAATGACGCTGGAGCAATCCATGAAGTATAGATAGCACTTGAAGTAGACTTACGCGCAACTGCAAAACCTACCGCCTCCAAAAACACCGAACAAGTCCGCCCAACAAGAGGTAAAAGGCTTTCAGGACCGGCAAATGTCGCTTTTATGGCATCAAATTGTACAACGTGCTCTTGCCGTTGAATTCTCTCGAAACGAATCCAAAGTCTCCTCGCAACACCGTCGGACACCAAAAAAATCTGTGTTGCGTTCCTGCACAGACTTGTAACTGTACCTATAGAATTATGGAAAACCTGTAACACCCGTTCGGGTCGTAGTATCGACTGAAACAGCAGGAGCACTCGGCATGGGTTGCGTTGCCAATGTGAATGTTGAACGGCTCCGTTTCAGGGATTGTACCTCCCTTTGCAGTTTTGCGGCATGTCCACTCTCACAGGACGTCATAGGAATGCTAGGGGTGTGCTTAAGCTGCACAAAGAGCTCCTGAGGGCGGAAATGGACCTTGGGAACTTCGCTAAACGCCGGGACCGCAGCCGTTGATACAAAACGTTTTAGAGGTTATTGTTGCGAACAATATTGCAAAAGGAACTATGAAAAAGACGTATCGGGAGAGGCAGGCCTGTTTTCGACCGGCATGCCCTGTTTGGCGGCCCCAAATGGAGAAATGAGGCAACAGTTGGACAAACTTACTGAGGCTTCTCGCAAACATCGCAATCCGTTCGTTGATCTCTCGACCGGGAACATGCCATGCACAAGCAACCGTTACAAAACCTTTATTCCTTTAAAATTGTTCACAAAAGAAATGTGGATTTCTGAGCCCCATTCGGTGCTTTGCATCATTATTTCACGGAGTCTTGTCACCGACTGTGACTGTATTGCGTTTTGTGTTCATAATTCCTTTCTGCGTTCCCTTACAGTACGACTTGACTGGTACAGGGGGGGCGCCCATTAGTGCTGCTTTTACTTCTGCCACCCTCCCATTAATGCAGGCCAGACGCACGAATACGAAAAATGCCACGTGTCACACGGGTCCAGGTGTTATGCTGCTTTTTGCTGTTATGCTGTTTTTTTGAGACTGTTCAGGGTGTGACAAACAACTACAATGCAATCAAGTGATGAAGATGGGAGCGCAGAGGACGCGAGAGGGAGAAGGACTGTACCCTCTGTCGTTGAGATCTCGGAATTGTTTGGAGAGCTGGAAGTTTTGGCGACTGAATGCTAAGTTTCAGACGCTCTATCGTATCTGAGATCGGGAAAGCGCGCGTTTCTCACTGCAAAACACGACAGAGGACCAACGCGGAACAGGCAGACGTTAATTACCGCGTGCATGAAAATAGATGTGGCGACGTCACCTACTAATGGCATCTCCCAATAGTGCATGTTTTTGGGGCCTCGCACGGGGCGGCACTAATGGGTAGGGTCTCCTGTACCGTAAACTTACATCTACGTACTCGTACTGAATACATACAGTTCTCGTACAATAACTCTAGCCTAGCAGAATAAATATAGTAACATCATCAGTCTACTCAGCCCTGACCATCATTTAAGCTGAGGTACCTCCGATTGTCTACAGTACATATAGGTGACCTGTACCGTCGGGTTGAGAGAAGAGACTCAAAAGTAAGAAGCATCCAAAGCTTCAAAAATGCTGCTGGTCGATGTCTCCTGCTTACTTGGGCTTTGGTTGGCTGCCGTGAAGTCGGTTCTTCGTCTGGTTACTCACTTTGCTTTGGTCCAGCTTATCCATTTTGTTTTCTCTCTACTTTGCACTCTTCGAGCTTCCGGTGTGTGTATACCATACCTCCTTTGACGCGTCCCAGAGTATTGTATGCATTTTTCTTGTTAATATTGAGGAAGCTTGAGTCCAGAAGAATATGGCGAAGAGAAGACTCATATGGAATATTTGACCTCCCATGAAGTCAAATGTCATCTAGACATAAGCGTCTTCGTGCTGCCCTCTAATTGCCTTTAAAGACCCTATCGTTCCCTTCCTTACCAGCTTTCCTGACACCTTCAAAACCCCCTGCTGCCTTCCCTTCCGTCAAGACTTTGCCCTTCGTGCAGCCCAGGCATTCTTCTAGGTGCACCGGGTCGAAAGCTCTGTTCTATCCTCCCACGAGACCAAGCAAATAGCTAGCGGCAGAGGCGATGCAAACTCTCGCACAGCGAACTCATATTTACTCAAGAGATGCGATACGTTTAAATTTCAATCCAATTAACTCAATTTATCCGGCCATCAGCATTCCTAGCTTGGAGGAACTACGCACCGATCGCCAGTGCAGACAGGACACGAACGCGGGCGAGGCACGATGGGGAGCACAAGACGGCCACACGAGATGCGCCCGCACCTGCCAGGGAACGAGCGCCCGTAGTTAACCACTGTTTTCGCAAGAGTGCAGGGGCCACCGCGTCGGCAGACGCTGTTACACGTCCTGGAAGCGGCTTCACATGCGTTTCGGCAGTCGTTGCGTATCAGCGCTCGGTTGTTCGGCACGCACTTGCACACCCGTCCGTCGCGAATCGCCTCCCGGACGGTGAGGCATATGCACTTGCCAAGACACATTCTGAAGTGTTTTCTGCACAAGGTTCTACAGTTGGCAGTGGTTGGGGTCTCTTCGATCTCGGACGTCCAGTCACCGCGCACTCTGTACGTGACGGCGCAGGTCGCGGGGCTCGTGAAGCAGCAGTCGGGATGGAGAGGCGGGGTGGTGCCGCCGCAATGCCTCGCCACGACTGCGCTGTGCGAACAGGTGCCTTGCTCCTGCAGCGCTTTGGCGGACAGGAAGACCAGGGAAAGGAGGGCGGCTAATAACAGAGACATGATTGCAGACGTCTCGGGGTTCTGGGCTTAGATGGCGGTGTGCGAGAAGCGTCGCGATGGTACTGCTGTGATTGCGGGATGTGGCAAAGACCCGGTTCAGGGGTTCGCAGTTCATTGGGTTGGTTTATATAGGTATTGGAGAGCTCTGTTGAATTCCGTAGCAGCAAACAAGCGACTGGTGCTTCAACCCCTCAAACAGGCCTGCCTTCTCAATGAATCACTCCCGACGCAGGGAACGGACGAGCGAGGGTATCACACCCCTTCGCACTATAGTGGACATCCGATCAAAAAGTGAGCCTTAGGGTGACGGTTAACTGCCATTTACGGGGCCTTTCACGCACGTACGATGTGCACGAACCAGGAAGAAGAGAATGCTGTACGTATGCAACGACAGAAGTTCCATTGCAGGAGTAAGAAAGCCGCAACAATTGCAGATGCATGTTACGTATTGTAACTGTACATGCATGAAGTGCATGGATTAGACATTGCCGGTGGTTGAATCTCACCCGTTTGCTGGGCCAAGGGCTCTCCCTGGGTGAGAGTGAGAGAGATGACGACTCTGCCGGTGGAAGAAATCTCCCGCGAGATATGCATTTCCGATGTCTAAGTTCGGGACTGATCCTGCAGACCCAGGCAGAACACAAGTGATTTACCTTGGATCTCGCATACAGTATCTCCACAATTACAGTGTAAGCTTACACTGGGGTTTTTTGGACTGTGGATGTGACAAGACTTGCTGACAAGTGAGCCGCTACTAAGCTCGTTCCGAAATTTCTGCGAGATGCGTGCACGTCTGCAACGGAAGAGAGTCGTTTTCATTAAGTCCCAGAGTCTCGAGCATCAAACCGCGCCATGTCGTCGCAGCATTCTTCCGAGGATGAAGTAGAAAGACAGTCAGGGCCTCTTCGGGTTGGGGCAATGTCCGGAGTCGTGAACAGACATGAACTGAAAGACAGCAGCAGTTAGTCTGGATGAATTTCAGACCGCATTGCGGCAGAATAAAGGGAGAGGCGTTTCTTCATCGGTTGTTGCTGCGAATGTACAGTATAATACCGGCGAAGCGTAGAGAAAAGGTTTTGGCACAGCGACAATTATAAACGTGCAGCATCTCGTGACTGCGGGGGAGGGGTGGGGCAGACACACGCTCCAGTTTTCTTCGTGATGCAACGCAATATGATATTTTCTGCTTTTGGTCTCCCGAAAACACTCCAGACGTTGACGACTGATGCTTTCGGAATTGTTAGTGTTAGTGATTCGTCCTCTCCTTGTTTCCACCTGCGACACGTTTCTCGTATGTCGCGCAGGAACTGAAATCACCATTGCTGCCGTCTCCTTCACCTGGGCATCAAGCGAAGACGACATCCATGTGTGTGTTGCAGCATTCAAAGTACACACGCGGAAGATGTGAAGAAGTTGCAAAGTGTATTTACAGACATCGCATGCAAATTACAGAAATCAAATAGCATGCTCCGCAACGCCTTTCCCCTCACCGCAACATCAACCCAACCTAACATCAACCAACAAAAACCGAGTCAACTCATCTGAACCACAGCCACCTTCGTTGCGGCTCTTCACCCGACTTGTCAAAACCTCTTCGTCCTTTTGCCATACCCTCCGTCTTTGGCAGCCCTCACGTTTCACTTCATTACGTTTCTATCACCCTTCTCCAATGTCGACATCGCTCACCATCCGCGTTCGTGCATACCCGCGCCACTGCGATTTCGGCCTCTTCCTCGTCGGAGACAATCCGAAGCCTTCGGCATGGGGAGCTCATATCGCAATCCCGCTTGTTTAAGTTGAGGGGTGCTTTCACAGTCACAATCGCGCCCCCAACGCACACCGACACCCAGTACAACTTCGGCCTCGTGTATGATGGGACTATTGTCACCCGGGAGGAACCCCTCTTCTCTCCACTCCAGTCTAAGGACTGGGAAACAGGGAACTGCCTTGTATGTGGACGATGGAGGCTTTGGTTCAGATCAGCATGTAGCAGTGCGTGTCGTTGAGCCGGAAAGATCCGGTTTTGATGACGACCGACAAATGTCTCACGACAATATGGGAGAGTCCCTCCAGTCAGCGTTTCGTGAATTTTCAGTGCACAATCACTCTCAGGGTATGGGTGGATTGGAGGTCGAAGCAGTCGCCATCAATGGTGACGAAATCGACATGCTTGAAAGTGCCGGAAGTGATAATGTGGCTTCGCCGATTTCGTGCAGCGAACGCTCTTCACACGAAAACGTTCAAAGACATGTCCACCCCTCTGTGCAAACGCGTCCCTCCGAGCAATTCCGCCGTGATCATGGACGAGAAAAAGAGAGAATGCATCCTAGACCATGTAGACTGTTCGTGTTTGTGTACGAAGAACTGCGATGTAAAAATTATAACTTGTGTGATTTCCCCTTAACGCTCTCTGGCTTGTTACCTCCGCGGTAGGCGCCGCGAAACGAAGGATGCTTTCTCATGCTCTCTCATACTCTGTTGCGGCAGAGTTCAGCTATAGCGATGTCGTCGGCGTCGACACTGGCGTCATGCGTGATGGATGGGTGGGGCTGGGAGGGTCGGGGAAGGATGGGGGGGCGGCAGAGTGTATGAGTGAAGGGATTTATGGGGGCGAAGCGAAAGACGCGGCGGATTGGAGGACAAGAGAAAGGCACGTGGAGATCTGAAGGACGGGAGAAATTTTGAAATGAAATACTGTACAGTACGTATTTGCGGAAAGCTTTTGGAGTGACATTGTGCCATTACAAAAGTGTGGGGATACGAAGAAGGTTGTGATGCCAAGATCAAGACCGATGCCTCCGACCCCCGAAGGTGGCGGAGGCGACGGCGACTTTATTCTGTTTGCTATGGTAGCCCTAAATGGCGGTGTGCCCTATCTGTGAGGGCTGCCTTATCTGGATGGAACCATGTGTCAGCGTTGTGTTTAGGAAGTCTGAGCGTCGTTTTCGGTTCTGGATGGAACCACACTCCCCCGGACGCGAGGGCTTCCTGTCGGTGCGGGGGGTGGGTTGATTTGTATGCTGTGCTTATGTTTTTGGAACAGCGTGTTTTTGAGCGGTTTCGTTAATATATCGGCTTTTTGCTCTGTGGTGGGGATGCGCGATACTTTGAGTTTGCCGGTTTGAACTGTCTCGTGCAGGAAGTGGTATCGCACGTCGATACATTTTCTTCTGCGCGTCGCGCCGGTGTTTTTGGCCATCTGCACGGCGGCCGTGTTGTCGACGTGCAGTACGGGTTGGCGGGTCAGTATGCTCGTTTCCTTCATCATGTTGGCGAGCCAAATTGTGAGGGTGGCGGTTTCGGCGGCTGCTATGTATTCCGCTTCGCATGTGCTCTTGGCGACGATCGGTTGTTGTCGCGAGAGCCATTGTACCGGAGAGCCGTTGAGCAGCGTGATGGTGCCAGTGACGGATTTTCGTGTCGTCTCGTCGTTGGCATAGTCAGCGTCCGAGAACGCGTCGATTGTGATGCCCTCTTTTGTTCCGCGGGGCATGAGGATTCCCTCCGTGCGGGTCGTGTGGAGATACTGTGCCAGTCGTTGCAGCAGTTTCCAGTGGCGCTGCGTGGGGCCTTTTAGCGCTCTCGCTAGTGTTGTCGCTGCGAAGGCGATGTCGGGCCTGGTAGAGTCGGCTATGTACCTGATTTCCCCTACTGCACTGCTGTATATGACGGCTATGTCCTCTCGTGTGGTCTCCTCGTTGGTGGGAGGGTCCACTTTGACACCGTCGAGGTATGGGGTGCGCTGGGGGTTGCTCTGGGTTTGAGCGAGCATGGCCACTACGCTGTCGATGTGCTGCGGCTGGGAGATGTGTATCCCTTCTTTTCTGTACTGTATCGTCCAGTTCAGGTATTTTTCGGGGCGTCCCAGTCTTTTGACTTTGTACTTGGCTCGCAGTACCTTGTACAGTGCGTCAATCATGGTGGGGTTGGTGGCTACTGGCAAAAAGTCATCCATGCTGATCCCTATGAGGATTATGTCGTGCTTGTCCCTTTTTGTGAACAGTGATGTGTCCGAGCGTAGCTGCTTGTATCCATTTTTTTTAAGGTGGTTATGGAGTTGCGTGCTATATATGTTCGCTGCTGCCGGTGTGCCGTATAGGTTCCCTTTGAGTTGGCCATGAGGACTTTTGTGCTTGTACGTGCCATTGAATCGGGGGGGCTGCCACACATATACTTTCTTGTGGTGTTGGTATTGTTCGTGTAGGTAGGCTCCCGTAATGTCAAAATGCTCGACGTGCATGTTCATTGACGCGGCTATGGCGAAGAGTGCTCGTATTGTCGTCCTGTCTGCCATGTATGTGGCTGTCTTATCCGGGTCATAGTGCACTGTCGGTTTCATGAGGTCCCCTCGTATGGAGCAGCGTGCTTTCCGTGCTGGGTTCGCCGATGCCGAGCTGTGCTTGTATCTGTAGGTCATCGTCGTGGGCAGTATGTGGCGTTTGGGAATATTGGGCGTTGGGGAGTGCCAATCTATCGCATGCATACTGTCGAGTTGATCGAGTTCTGCGTCATGCGCTTTTTGCCATTCTGCCGCGTCCGGGAATTTGGTGGCTTGCTTTCTCGTCTTGGGGGGGGCCGTGGTCCTCGTGATTTTTGTGGGGATTTTTGTGGCCTTTGAGTTGCGTTTCTGCTTCCGTTTGGTCAGGAAGACTGCCGTGGTGGTGTTGCATGGGTCTCTCTGTTTGGTATATGGCTTGAAATCTATTGCCCGTATTTTTTGGTAGCGTCTTGTCTGGAGGTTCTGCACGCATATGTGCGTGTCATCCAAGCCGTACATGTATCTGACCGGTGTGGCCTTGTTGTGGAGTTTAGGGAGGTGTGGTTTAAGGTTGGGGATATACCCTATTTGGCCAAATGTGGTGAGCGATTTAATGCGGGGCGCTGCGCCATACCATTTGGTGTGTGGTAAAGCTCCTATTCCGTGATGGTACGTGATGTTGTACTTGTACACGGCGTCTTGTAGGGCGTCTTGCCAGTGTGTGGCGTGGAGGTTGCTGTGCGAGAGGGTGGCGCGTACTTTGTCCATCAGTGTTCGGTTGATACGTTCTGCGAGCGCGTTTTCTTGTGGCGTGTACGGCGTCGTTGCTCGGTAGGTGATGCCTCTTTGTCGCAGTTTGTCTTGCACTTGTTGCGCGAGATATTCTTTCGCATTGTCCGTGATCAGGAGGCGGGGTTGTTGGCCGTTCTCGGTGGCCACTTGATCTATTGCCGTGATTAGGGCATGCGGGACTTGTGCTCGGTTGTTTAGGTAGTGTACCCAAATGTATCTCGTGTTCGTGTCGATAATTGTGAGGAAATAATTCGCGTTGTGGGAGGACGTGGGTTTGATGGGGCCGCAGACGTCTGAGGACAGGCTGTGGCCTATGTCGGCTGTGTGCGTTGCCCTTTTGTGCGGTCGTCGTGCGGTCTTTCCGTATATGCACCCGCTGCACGTTATTGATGCGCTGGTGTCTGAGAGTCCTTGAGGTAGGGCTGAGAGTAGCCTGTGTTTGGACATGTGCGCAATTGTTTTGGGGTTGGCGTGATTGAGCTTGAGGTGCCATTCAGACATTTGTTTGTGTGCCTGTGTTGTCTTTTTGTATTTAGGTGGGGGGGCTGGTGCTGTGCGCATGTTGGGTGCTCGTGGTCTTTGTGTGTGCAGTGGTATGTAGCTGCTGCGTTGCCCGGTGGGGGCAGTTGCGGGGGGTTTGGTGCTCGGTTTGGCGTGGGATTGTGTTTTTGTAACGGGTTTGTTTTTACGGTGGTATGTGCGTGCCCCTTTGGCTGTGGCGTTTTGGTCGAGCCTGTATTGCCCTTGGCGGAATGTTGCTGTCATGATTGGCGGCGGAAGGTGGATGGGTTGGTGGAGGGTTGCCTTGTTTCTTGAGAATGTTACCTGTCCGTGCGTCGTGAGGTCGTGCACGGACAGCAGATTTTCCCTGACTTGCGGGGTGTGGACCGCCGGTACTGTCAGCTTGTTATTCTTCTGTGTGATGGTTATGCGTCCCGTGTGTGTTATTGGCGCGCGGTGTCCCGTGGCTGTCGTGGTTAGTGTCCCGGTGCTGCGTGGCATATTCGCGTGGGGTCGTGCGGTATGCGTGGGGTTTGCACCGGAGTCTAGTATAAAATTTGGCTTACCGTCGGTTGTGTTTTCTGCGTCGGTAAGTGTCGCTTCAAGCGTGTGTATGCGTTCTTGCAACTCGTGCAAGGCGCTCTGCTGCGGGTCTGTGTCGCTGTTGTAGGCGTGTGCTGCTTGCGCGTTGGCTGTGTTGGTGCGGGATGTTTTTCTACGTGCGTAGCATTTTTCTGTTGTGTGTGTTAGGCTGCCGTGATGTATGCACCATGGCCCCTGGTGTCCCTTTGGTCGAGGGTATGTTGTTGTGCCTCGGGCTGGTCGTGGGACTCGCGCTCGTGGTGTTCTGTGTCGAGTTGCGTGCTGTGGTGCCGTGGTGGTGGGTGCTGCTGGGGTTTGTGTTTGCATCAGTTGCACTTGTTGGGCGTGATGGGTGAACGCCTGTATGGTGACGGGTGGGGGCCCTGCCATGATCATGGCTAGGGTGCTCATGTCTGGGTGATGGCAGAGCCCCTGTATCATGTATCGAACGGTCGTGCGTTCGTCGTCTATATTGGGGTAGCGTGCAACTTGCATCTTGTACCTGATTTCCCGGTGCTGACTGACATAGTCTTTGAGCTGGGTTCCGGCTTCGTATTTGATGCTTCTGGCTTCAGCGTCTAACATTTCGTGATTTTCGGTTGATGTTGTGTCAACGACTCCTCTGATGATGCGGCAGATTACGTTCGGTTCGTATCGGAGTACGTGGGGTGGTAGTGTCCTGATGATGTCCGGTGTTAGGCTTTGCATGATGGCTCGGCGTAGTTGGTCTGCTCGTTTTTGGTTGGAGGCCTCCGTGCTTGGATCGGGGTCCGGTGTGTGGGGTGCTTCGATCTGTGTGATGGCGTCGATTGTCCGTGCGTAGATTTCCAGTGCGTCGTACCAAAATGTGTAGTTGGTTGTGTCGAGGCGCGGGAGCTGTCCCGATGTGGGTGCGTGTGGATCTGTCATGTCGGTTGCCTGTGTGCAGGGGTGTGGGAGTTCGTTTGCCGCGGATCGGTTGTCAGTGGTAGTGTGTGGTGCCCATAACCTGTGATGCCAAGATCAAGACCGATGCCTCCGACCCCCGAAGGTGGCGGAGGCGACGGCGACTTTATTCTGTTTGCTATGGTAGCCCTAAATGGCGGTGTGCCCTATCTGTGAGGGCTGCCTTATCTGGATGGAACCACAAAGGTGGGGCGCGTAAAGCTGTGGGACGTTGTTGTGCACCACGGTTGAGAAGACAGGCATAAAATGGGTTTTAGGGTCGATCTGCTTTCTGCAAAAGCACAAGCCATTTTACCCATAATGTCTCTGGCAGGGGCGCAGCGATGACTTCGATCCGATTGTACTCCGAAGTGTACAATCTGTACAACAGTGTACCATTGGTACAATCGGTACAATCTGTTCAATAATCTGTTCAATCTGTGAATAGTTCCACACGTGTCCAACATGCATCATTTGGCGGCTCACACACGTGTTACACGTATCTCTATCCCCCTCGCTTACCCCTCCCCGTTTCGCCCTTTTCCCTCCTTTCTTTCTCTCATCAGAGAAAGAAAAAAGGAAAAAGAAAGAAACGGAGAGGGGCGAGGAAGGGGGGTAGATATGGGTTTGGATGGAGAGCGCGACGGAGGGAGAAAAAAAGAAGAGAGAATTAGAAACGGGAACGGTTAGTAAGTTTGCAGTTAGTGGTGGAACGGAGAGTAGAATAAGAAAGAAAGATTGGATAAGGACACTGGGACAGAGGACCCGGGACGGAGAGGGTGACGAGGGGAGGCACAGAGATGGAGACGAAGGAAGGGACAGAGGTCGAGAGGGAGAGGGAGATGGAGATGGAGACCGGGATGTAGAAGGAGACAGAGACAGAGGAGAAGGAAGGGACAGAGTTCGAGATGGATACGGAGACGGGGATAGAGACATAAACAGAGACAGAGACGGAGGCAGAGGCGGAGATGGAGAGGGAGATGGAGATGGAGACCGGGACGAGAAGAGTTGAGGTACATTGGTTGTTGAGCAATGTAAACCCAAGAAAAAGTGCCAAGAGGACGTAGATTGATCACCACAGAATCTCGAGATAGCTTGCCCTCCTAACCAAGTCACCAGCCGGCAGACCATCGTTAGACAAACCAAGATTCCTCTTGCACAACCACGCCAAACAGACAAGTCAAGTTGATGAGAAAAATGTAGGAGGATTGGAGAAAAGATAAGGTAAGCGGGACGGAGAGATCAACGGAAAATAAAAGGATGGGGACCGGAAACGGGAATGAGAATGGAAAGAGCGACGGAAAAAGGAAACGAAAAATAATGGGAAGGGAGAAGCGAAAGAAGGGGAATGGGAAAGGAGAAAGGTGAACGAAAAGGATAAACAGGGTCAGCGGCAGAGGATGATTATGAAAGGGAAAAGAGAAATAAAAGGGAGACGGATAATTATGGAAAGGGGGAGATGAAGGAAAGAGAAAAGGGAGTGAAAAGAGGGACAAAGGTAAAACGTGGGGGATAAGTATGGAAGGGATGGGGAAGGGGAACGCGTAAATAGGGGATGGGGAAAGGTAGGGGAAGAGGAATTAATATATGAGGGAACGGAAAGGGGAAAAGTGATAAATAGGAAAAAGGGAAGAGCAATAAATAGGGAAAGGGGGAAGGTGAAGGAAGGAAGAATAAATATGGAAGGGAATGGAAGGGGGGAAGGGAATAAATATGGAGGGGAATGGAAAGGGGGATGGGGAATAAATAGGAAAAGGGGAAGTTGAAGGAAGGGGAATAAATATGGAAAGGGGAAGGTGAAGGAAGGGGAATAAATATGGAAAGGGGAAGGTGAAGGAAGGGGAATAAATATGGAGACGGGAAGGTGAAGGACGGGGAATAAATATGGAAAGGGGAAGTTGAAGGAAGGGGAATAAATATGGAAACGGGAAGGTGAATGAAGGAGGAATAAATATGGAACGGAATCGAAAAGGAGAATGGGGATCAGTAGGGGAAGGGAAAGGTTAGGGAAAGGTCAAGGAAAGGGAGAGGTCAGGGAAATAGAGATACATAGGGAAGGAGAAGGTTAGGGAAAACGAAATAAATATGGAAAGCAATGGAAAAGGAAAGAGGGAAAGATTCGGAAAGTGTCTGGAAAGAAAAGGAGGATAATCATGGAAGGGGAAAAGCGGAACGGGAAGGGGGAAGGCAGATGAACGTAGAAATGGGAGAGGGAAGGAGGGGTGGACGACAAAATGGAAAGCGGGAGATGAGGAAAATGGAGTGGGAGATGGTTTGAGAGTGTGAGCGGAAAAGGGTTGTGAAGAGGAGAAGGGAGGTGACGGTCGTATTTAAGTGCGTGAGGATTCCTTTCGGTGGCTCTTACCTGGTGCTACAAAAAGCGGCTTGCATTGAAGAGTGCAGACGAGAGAATTAGACTTTGCATGCGTTCATCGCGGATGAGTTCATGCGGAAAAGGTGACAACGAATGAGGAAAAGCTTAGACAGAGGATGTGATTGGATGTGGGAATAGCATTTGGTCTTCCAGGTTCCGATGACGGAACGAATGACGGAAGAACGGCATGTAGTAGTAATGTACAAGTACGAAGCGTGGCTGGAATTCAACGAATCGGACATCGTGCGTGACAGAGATCATGTCTGAACCAGGAAGCACGACAATTGTCGCATGAGGGAGGCTTTTGTGAAGCGAGCGCATGCAAAAGAGGAATTTGTATTGCTTCTTGTCTGCAATGCAACTATGAAAGAACTGGATCTCGTTTTTTATCTTCATGGCACAGGAATACGCCATGCGTGCGGTAGTCAATCGCAGAATAAGGCAGTGGACATACAACGGACTGCACTGGCACACCTAAGTGAACTATTTTCACATCATGCCCACGGACACACTATGAAGTCAGCATTTGTCACTTCTCGCGGTCATCTCGTGCAAGTCTTTACATGCACTGCCTGCAATTGCACCGAATCGCACACGGCAACTGACAATTGCATCGAGCCTCTTTCTTTTTACTTTCATTTGTCATTTGTCAGTATCGTTCTCATTATTTCCCATTTCCAGCGCTTCTCTCCTTCCTCACCTTGCACTCTATCGTGCGATGATCTCTATATAAACTGTGAGCTCAACTTCCTTCACAAGATCTTTCGCTTCATCGCAAAATCTTAATCGTCGTCTCAACACTTCCGTCCTTCGCTGTGTTTTCCTCCGACGACCCTTTTCAAGAAGGTCGGGACGTTTCTCAAAGCGAGCCCGAAAGTACGCTCGAAGGCTCCCTTTTCTCGCCACACCAATACCTGTTGTTCGGGCTGCGTTACACTAGCCTTGAATGCACCAGAAACAGGACCATTTTCCTCCGACGATGCTGAGGATTCTTCCAAGATGTCGCTAGGCAAGCAGCCGTCGGGCTTCGCCAAGATTTTTTTGCTCCTCGGCTTTCGTAGGAGCATTACCGAAATCTGCCTCAAGCTCAAGCGTGACTTTGGGTTCGCTGTACGAAATGGGCAAAGCCACATTATCACGTCCGACACGTTCAAGAATGTCGATTTCGACGCCATAGATGGCGGCTGTTCCGACCCCCACGACACAGACAACCAGGAGGTGACTCTGCATTGAAGAATCACCAAACGGTGGGTCTAGAGGGACTCTCTCACACTGTCGCGAGACAGTTGTCTGTCGTCATCGACGCTGGATCTTTCCTGCTCAACGACACGTACAGCGGTGTGTTGATCAGAAGCAAAATCTCCGTCGTCGCCATCCATGGCAGTCTCCTGGTTCCCAGTCTCTAGTCTGCCGTTGAGGAAGGGGGGGCGCTCCCAGGTGACAATGGTCCCATTACACGCCACGACGTATTTGTAGTGTAGCTCAGTATGGGCCGGGAGGGCAATGGTGGTTGTGAAGGCACCATCGGCGTATGAAAGCGGGAGCGGGGTAAGAGCCCCCCATTCCGAAAGCTGAGGGAGGTGAGCCACGAGGAAGAGGCCAGAGTCTCGGTCGCAAGGCGAGGCACGAACGTGGACGGTAGGCGATGTGGACATTGGAGGAGAATAATTTGATAGCCATGGAGTGAAGGGAAGCGTGAGAGGTGAGGCAAAAGGATGAAGGGGTTTTGATAATTTGGGTATAGAGGCACAGCAAAGGAGGATGTGTTTGAGTTAGTTGATGGTGCGGTGAGGCGGAAGTGCTCTGGAGGAAGGGGCGTGATTGATATAGAGAAAATATCAAGGCGGAGCGGGATGAACGGAAGCGACGGAAGCGAGAAGGCGGGGAGAGGTGGTGTAAAAGTAATGCAAGGATGTAAAGAAATGAAAAGAGAGGAGGTAAAATAGGACGATAGTGTAGGTCGGACGAGGGGCAATGCGAATGCAGGGTGTCAGCAGTGGGAATTTGGATTTCGTGCGGCACAAACTGGCGTGGGACAATTATCAAGACAAGAGAGACAGAAAGGGTGCAATTCCTCAACGGGCTTCCCTTCCAAGGCTTGGTGATGTGATGGTGGGAAAAGTTTATAGACTGTGTCATGTGCTCGGGGAATGGAGAGACGGATGTTTTCTGGTTCGGCTCTCGTGAAGGCAGGAAAAACTGAACCGGTGGGGTGGTTAAAATGGATTGTGGGTGAGCGTATGGTTACGGTGCGCGGGCATGAGATGTGTTACAAGGGAATGGAGTAAGATGAAATGCGGGAGATACAGTAGATAGAAAAACCGGTTGCGGACAGGGGCGGTGGGGTGCCTTTTTCTGATTGCGTTTCCGAGTGGTAGTGGGGGGGGGGGGGGGGGGGGGCCCCCAAAAAAGGGGGGAGGGGGGGGGGTTTTAAAAAAAAAGGGGGATTAGGGGGATTAAATCCCCCGGGGGTTTTTGGGAAAGAGCCACCG
>NW_005179339.1:47425-49245 GCF_000350225.1 Chondrus crispus
GGGGGGTGGGGGGGGGACTCCAAAGAAGGAGGGAAGGGTGGGGGTTTGAAGAAAGAGAGGGGATTAAGGGGATTAGATCTCCAAGGTGATTATTGGAAAGGATCAACGGCGGGACGGTACGTTTGCCTTTTTTTTGTTTGTTGGCTTGTTGTTGTTGTACTGTAGACGTATGTACATGTTCAGTACTGTAGACGTAGGCCCTGAATTGGTGGCGTGTGCAGTGGGGGCTTTTGCAGCACCATGGTGACAAGGTGTCTGCCGATACCTTGACAAGCGACAAGGTGCCCGGGCCCGAATGGGAAACAGAGGCGGGGCGATGATTGTACAGTAGCGTGAGACAATGGCGACTACACGTGTAAGCTTGAAATGTACCGTATGCGTAGGATATGCCTCAATGACACTGTACGCTGTGATACTGCAAAGTGTTGTAATGCAGTCGAGCGGTGGACAACATATAAGGTCGACGACCGTGAGTGGTTTCAGACCGGGCCCATAGCGATGCAGCACTTTACACGACCGCAGCCTAGTAATTACCCTGGAGCAAAGCAATTACCGTGGAGCAAGCAATTTACGCAGTAATCAGGATGTGGAACGAGAAACCGGGGGTGTGTGTTGCGTGGCGGGGAACAAGACGTCGCGCGCGTGACGGAGTTTGTTGGCACAGAGTCTCGCCGTGGGCGCATGCGAGGCAGAGTGTGGGCCGGTGTGGGGGCCGGCGTGCGCGAAAGGCACCCCATCGCGGCGGCCCGCGGTGCTACTACAGCGACGCAAACGGCGCGGCGCGCCCCGTCTGGTGCGGTGCTTATCGCGGCGTGGCGCACGCGCGCGGCATGCCCTGCACGCGCGCGCAAACGGGGCGGCGCGCGCACGCGCAAGCGCACGGTGCGCCTGCGAGAAACAAAGGTCGCGAAAACGGCGCCGTCCCCGCGCGGGCAAAGGCAGGGTGAGCCAGAGCGCCCGCGCAGCCGCCACACGCGCTGCCTCTAGTTTTGGCGAAAGGCAACAGTCCAATGAAAATGGGCCCATGACTGCCGCTACTGTATCGCTCGATGGTTGGCTGGTCATGGATTCATTTATTATGAATAAATAATCACTATTCTACTGAGGACGGCGCAGCAGAGCGGGGCGCACTATCCACGGCGCACTATCCAAGGCGCACTATCCAAGGGTAGCGTCTTGCTCTGGTCGACATACTGTAAAGTGGGGGGTGACCGGGTCGCTGTAGACGCGATCTCCCGAAAAAGGGACACAGACATTTTCCGGATATCTCAGGCTTGCCTTTTAGTGGGGGGCGGCGTGGAGGCGCGCTGGGTGGCCTGCGCTGGGGCGTACAGTCGGGGCGGGCGTGGCCCGCGCTGTGGCGCACGGAACAAAGGTGTAGGACGTGGGAAGCTGCATGCGTGGCAGGGCCGCGTGGAGGGGGCGGTGGTACCCTGGGCACTGTACCGGTACTGTACGTGTGCGACATAACGGGCGGCGGAGCGTGGAATGCGGGGGGGGGGAGGGGGGGGGGAGAAAAGCGCGGGGAGGGGCGTTGAGGTACAGCAGCCCGGCAACGCGGCACTGTGCGATCGTGTAGGGTACGGAGCGCGTAGCGGCGCAGCGGGTTGGCGCCTTGCTGCTGCGGCCGTTGCCCCTCCGCGGGGGGAATGCGTCGCCGGAATTTCAAAAAAAAGAAACCGGCCGCGCGGCCACGTGTGCGCCACGTGCCCTCGCGGCCCTTCCGTCCGCCTGCGCCCTTTGGCCCCCCCTGGGCGGGGGCAGGCCTGCGGTTGTTTTTTCTTTCCGGCGCGCCCCTTAGGCCCGCCACGTCCCGCACA